>NW_026893736.1:300000-467143 GCF_032452875.1 Bos javanicus | reverse complement strand
AGTGCATGATAGCCACGTGATCAGTGCATGATCTGTCACATGATCAGTGCATGATCATCCACGTGATCAGTGCATGATCAGTCACGTGATCAGTGCATGATATAGACGTGATCAGTGCATGATCAGTCACGTGATCAGTGCATGATCAGCCACGTGATCAGTGCATGATAGCCAGTGATCAGTGCATGATCAGCCAGTGATCAGTGCATGATCAGTCACGTGATCAGTGCATGATCAGCCACGTGATCAGTGCATGATAGCCAACGTGATCAGTGCATGATCAGTCACGTGATCAGTGCATGATCAGTCACGTGAACAGTGCATGATCAGCCACGTGATCAGTGCATGATCAGCCACGTGATCAGTGCATGATCAGCCACGTGATCAGTGCATGATAGCCACGTGATCAGTGCATGATCAGCATGTGAGCAGTGTATGATCAGCCACGTGATCAGTGCATGATAGCCACGTGATCAGTGCATGATCAGTCACGTGATCAGTGTATGATCAGCCACGTGAACAGTGCATGCTCAGTCACGTGATCTGGGCCTGCTGAGCTGCGTGATTACTGTCTGCTCATCTGCTTGACAATTGCCAGCTGAGCTGCACGATTCCTGCCTGTCATCTGCTTGACAATTGCCAGCTGTGCTGCGTAATTCCTGCCTGCTCAGCTGCTTGATTATTGCCAGCTGAGCAGCATGATTCCTCACAGCTGAGTTCCATGATTATTGCCTGCTGACTGTTTGATTCGTGCCTACTCAGCTCTTTGTTTATTGCCTCCAGAGGCACATGATCAGTGTATGATAGCAAACATGATCAGTGCATGATCAGTCACATGATCAGCGCCATTAAGTCACGTGATCACTACATGATAGTCATGTGATCAGTCCATGCTCAGTCACGTATCAGTGCATGATCAGCCACGTGATCAGTGCATGATCAGTCACGTGATCAGTGCATGATCAGTCACGTGATCAGTGCATGATGAATTACGTGATCAGTGCATGATCAGTCACGTGATCAGTGCATGATAGCTACGTGATCAGTGCATGATCAGCCACGTGATCAGTGCATGATCAGCCACGTGATCAGTGCATGATCAGTCACATGATCAGTGCATGATCAGCCACGTGATCAGTGCATGATCACACGTGATCAGTGCATGATATCACGTGATCAGTGCATGATCAGTCTGATCAGTGCATGATCAGCCACGTGATCAGTGCATGATAGCCAGTGATCAGTGCATGATAGCCACGTGATCAGTGCATGATCAGTCACGTGATCAGTGCATGATCAGCCACGTGATCAGTGCATGATAGCCACGTGATCAGTGCATGATCAGCCACGTGATCAGTGATCAGTTACGTGATCAGTGCATGATCAGCCACGTGATCAGTGCATGGTCAGACACGTGATCAGTGTATGATCAGCCACGTGATCAGTGCATGATAGCCACGTGATCAGTGCATGATCAGTCACGTGATCAGTGTATGATCAGCCACGTGAACAGTGCATGCTCAGTCACGTGATCTGGGCCTGCTGAGCTGCGTGATTACTGTCTGCTCATCTGCTTGACAATTGCCAGCTGAGCTGCACGATTCCTGCCTGTCATCTGCTTGACAATTGCCAGCTGTGCTGCGAATTCCTGCCTGCTCAGCTGCTTGATTATTGCCAGCTGAGCAGCATGATTCCTCACACCTGAGTTCCATGATTATTGCCTGCTGACTGTTTGATTCGTGCCTACTCAGCTCTTTGTTTATTGCCTCCAGAGGCACATGATCAGTGTATGATAGCAAACATGATCAGTGCATGATCAGTCACATGATCAGCGCCATTAAGTCACGTGATCACTACATGATAGTCATGTGATCAGTCCATGCTCAGTCACGGTATCAGTGCATGATCAGCCACGTGATCAGTGCATGATCAGTCACATGATCAGTGTATGATCATCCACGTGATCAGTGCATGGCAGTCATGTGATCAGTGCATGATATAGACGTGATCAGTGCATGATCAGTCACGTGATCAGTGCATGATAGCCACGTGATCAGTGCATGATCAGCCACGTGATCAGTGCATGATAGCTACGTGATCAGTGCATGATCAGTCACGTGATCAGTGCATGATCAGGCACGTGATCAGTGCATGATCAGCCACGTGATCAGTGCATGATAGCCACGTGATCAGTGCATGATCAGTCACGTGATCAGTGCATGATCAGTCACGTGACCAGTACATGGTAGCTACATGATCAGTGCATGATCAGCCACGTGATCAGTGCATGATAGCCACGTGATCAGTGCATGATCAGTCACGTGATCAGTGCATGATCAGCCACGTGATCAGTGCATGATCAGTCACGTGATCAGTGCATGATCAGCCACGTGATCAGTGCATGATCAGTCACGTGATCAGTGCATGATAGCCACGTGATCAGTGCATGATCAGCCACGTGATCAGTGCATGATAGCCACGTGATCAGTGCATGATCAATTACGTGATCAGTGCATGATCAGTCACGTGATCAGTGCATGATAGCTACGTGATCAGTGCATGATCAGCCACGTGATCAGTGCATGATAGCCACGTGATCAGTGCATGATCAGCCACGTGATCAGTGCATGATCAGTCACGTGATCAGTGCATGATAGCACGTGATCAGTGCATGATCAGCCACGTGATCAGTGCATGATAGCCATGATCAGTGCATGATCAGTCACATGATCAGTGCATGATCAGCCACGTGATCAGTGCATGATCACGTGATCAGTGCATGATATAGACGTGATCATGCATGATCAGTCACGTGATCAGTGCATGATCAGCCACGTGATCAGTGCATGATAGCCACGTGATCAGTGCATGATAGCCAGTGATCAGTGCATGATCAGTCACGTGATCAGTGCATGATCAGCCACGTGATCAGTGCATGATAGCCACGTGATCAGTGCATGATCAGCCACGTGATCAGTGCATGATCAGTCACGTGATCAGTGCATGATCAGCCACGTGATCAGTGCATGATCAGCCACGTGATCAGTGCATGATCAGCCACGTGATCAGTGCATGATAGCACGTGATCAGTGCATGATCAGTCACGTGATCAGTGTATGATCAGCCACGTGATCAGTGCATGATAGCCACGTGATCAGTGCATGATCAGTCACGTGATCAGTGTATGATCAGCCACGTGAACAGTGCATGCTCAGTCACGTGATCTGGGCCTGCTGAGCTGCGTGATTACTGTCTGCTCATCTGCTTGACAATTGCCAGCTGAGCTGCACGATTCCTGCCTGTCATCTGCTTGACAATTGCCAGCTGTGCTGCGTAATTCCTGCCTGCTCAGCTGCTTGATTATTGCCAGCTGAGCAGCATGATTCCTCACAGCTGAGTTCCATGATTATTGCCTGCTGACTGTTTGATTCGTGCCTACTCAGCTCTTTGTTTATTGCCTCCAGAGGCACATGATCAGTGTATGATAGCAAACATGATCAGTGCATGATCAGTCACATGATCAGCGCCATTAAGTCACGTGATCACTACATGATAGTCATGTGATCAGTCCATGCTCAGTCACGTATCAGTGCATGATCAGCCACGTGATCAGTGCATGATCAGCCACGTGATCAGTGCATGATAGCCACGTGATCAGTGCATGATCAGTCACGTGATCAGTGCATGATCAGGCACGTGATCAGTGCATGATCAGCCACGTGATCAGTGCATGATAGCCACGTGATCAGTGCATGATCAGTCACCTGATGGGTGCATGATCAGTCACGTGACCAGTACATGGTAGCTACGTGATCATTGCATGATCAGCCACGTGATAGTGCATGATAGCCACGTGATCAGTGCATGATCAGTCACGTGATCAGTGCATGATCAGTCACGTGACCAGTACATGGTAGCTACGTGATCATTGCATGATCAGCCACGTGAGCAGTGCATGATAGCCACGTGATCAGTGCATGATCAGTCACATGATCAGTGCATGATCATCCGTGATCAGTGCATGATCAGTCACGTGATCAGTGCATGATATAGACGTGATCAGTGCATGATCAGTCACGTGATCAGTGCATGATCAGCCACGTGATCAGTGCATGATAGCCAGTGATGTGTGCATGATAGCCAGTGATCAGTGCATGATCAGTCACGTGATCAGTGCATGATCAGCCACGTGATCAGTGCATGATAGCCACGTGATCAGTGCATGATCAGCCACGTGATCAGTGCATGATCAGCCACGTGATCAGTGCATGATCAGCCACGTGATCAGTGCATGATAGCCACGTGATCAGTGCATGATCAGTCACGTGATCAGTGTATGATCAGCCACGTGATCAGTGCATGATAGCCACGTGATCAGTGCATGATCAGTCACGTGATCAGTGTGTGATCAGCCACGTGAACAGTGCATGCTCAGTCACGTGATCTGGGCCTGCTGAGCTGCGTGATTACTGTCTGCTCATCTGCTTGACAATTGCCAGCTGAGCTGCACGATTCCTGCCTGTCATCTGCTTGACAATTGCCAGCTGTGCTGCGTAATTCCTGCCTGCTCAGCTGCTTGATTATTGCCAGCTGAGCAGCATGATTCCTCACAGCTGAGTTCCATGATTATTGCCTGCTGACTGTTTGATTCGTGCCTACTCAGCTCTTTGTTTATTGCCTCCAGAGGCACATGATCAGTGTATGATAGCAAACATGATCAGCGCATGATCAGTCACATGATCAGCGCCATTAAGTCACGTGATCACTACATGATAGTCATGTGATCAGTCCATGCTCAGTCACGGTATCAGTGCATGATCAGCCACGTGATCAGTGCATGATCAGCCACGTGATCAGTTCATGATCAGCCACGTGATCAGTGCATGATCAGTCACGTGATCAGTGCATGATCAGGCACGTGATCAGTGCATGATCAGCCACGTGATCAGTGCATGATAGCCACGTGATCAGTGCATGATCAGTCACCTGATGGGTGTATGATCAGTCACGTGACCAGTACATGGTAGCTACATGATCATTGCATGATCAGCCACGTGAGTAGTGCATGATAGCCACGTGATCAGTGCATGATCAGTCACGTGATCAGTGCATGATCAGCCACGTGATCAGTCATGATAGCCACGTGATCAGTTCATGATCAGTCACGTGATCAGTGCATGATCAGCCACGTGATCAGTGCATGATCAGCCACGTGATCAGTGCATGATAGCCACGTGATCAGTGCATGATCAGTCACGTGATCAGTGCATGATCAGTCACGTGATCAGTACATGGTAGCTACGTGATCATTGCATGATCAGCCACGTGATCAGTGCATGATAGCCACGTGATCAGTGCATGATCAGTCACGTGATCAGTGCATGATCAGTCACGTGATCAGTGCATGATCAGTCACGTGATCAGTGCATGATCAATTACGTGATCAGTGCATGATCAGTCACGTGACCAGTACATGGTAGCTACGTGATCAGTGCATGATCAGCCACGTGATCAGTGCATGATAGCCACGTGATCAGTGCATGATCAGTCACGTGATCAGTGCATGATCATCACGTGATCAGTGCATGATCAGTCACGTGATCAGTGCATGATATAGACGTGATCAGTGCATGATCAGTCACGTGATCAGTGCATGATCAGCCACGTGATCAGTGCATGATAGCCAGTGATGTGTGCATAGCCAGTGATCAGTGCATGATCAGTCACGTGATCAGTGCATGATCAGCCACGTGATCAGTGCATGATCAGCCACGTGATCAGTGCATGATCAGCCACGTGATCAGTGCATGATCAGCCACGTGATCAGTGCATGATCAGCCACGTGATCAGTGCATGATCAGCCACGTGATCAGTGCATGATCAGTCACGTGAACAGTGTATGATCAGCCACGTGATCAGTGCATGATAGCCACGTGATCAGTGCATGATCAGTCACGTGATCAGTGTATGATCAGCCACGTGAACAGTGCATGCTCAGTCACGTGATCTGGGCCTGCTGAGCTGCGTGATTACTGTCTGCTCATCTGCTTGACAATTGCCAGCTGAGCTGCACGATTCCTGCCTGTCATCTGCTTGACAATTGCCAGCTGTGCTGCGTAATTCCTGCCTGCTCAGCTGCTTGATTATTGCCAGCTGAGCAGCATGATTCCTCACACCTGAGTTCCATGATTATTGCCTGCTGACTGTTTGATTCGTGCCTACTCAGCTCTTTGTTTATTGCCTCCAGAGGCACATGATCAGTGTATGATAGCAAACATGATCAGCGCATGATCAGTCACATGATCAGCGCCATTAAGTCACGTGATCACTACATGATAGTCATGTGATCAGTCCATGCTCAGTCACGGTATCAGTGCATGATCAGCCACGTGATCAGTGCATGATCAGCCACGTGATCAGTGCATGATAGCCACGTGATCAGTGCATGATCAGTCACGTGATCAGTGCATGATCAGGCACGTGATCAGTGCATGATCAGCCACGTGATCAGTGCATGATAGCCACGTGATCAGTGCATGATCAGTCACCTGATGGGTGTATGATCAGTCACGTGACCAGTACATGGTAGCTACATGATCATTGCATGATCAGCCACGTGAGTAGTGCATGATAGCCACGTGATCAGTGCATGATCAGTCACGTGATCAGTGCATGATCAGTCACGTGATCAGTGCATGATCAGTCACGTGATCAGTGCATGATCAGCCACGTGATCAGTGCATGATCAGTCACGTGATCAGTGCATGATCAGCCACGTGATCAGTGCATGATCAGCCACGTGATCAGTGCATGATCAGCCACGTGATCAGTGCATGATCAGCCACGTGATCAGTGCATGATCAGTCACGTGATCAGTGCATGGTAGCTACGTGATCAGTGCATGATCAGCCACGTGATCAGTGCATGATAGCCACGTGATCAGTGCATGATCAGTCACGTGATCAGTGCATGATAGCCACGTGATCAGTGCATGATCAGTCACGTGATCAGTGCATGATATCACGTGATCAGTGCATGATCAGTCACGATCAGTGCATGATCAGCCACGTGATCAGTGCATGATAGCCAGTGATCAGTGCATGATCAGCCACGTGATCAGTGCATGATCAGTCACGTGATCAGTGCATGATCAGCCACGTGATCAGTGCATGATAGCCACGTGATCAGTGCATGATCAGCCACGTGATCAGTGCATGATAGCCACGTGATCAGTGCATGATCAGTCACGTGATCAGTGCATGATCAGCCACGTGATCAGTGCATGATAGCCACGTGATCAGTGCATGATCAGTCACGTGATCAGTGCATGATCAGTCACGTGATCAGTGCATGATCAGCCACGTGATCAGTGCATGATCAGCCACGTGATCAGTGCATGATAGCCACGTGATCAGTGCATGATCAGCCACGTGATCAGTGCATGATCAGCCACGTGATCAGTGCATGATCAGCCACGTGATCAGTGCATGATCAGTCACGTGATCAGTGCATGGTAGCTACGTGATCAGTGCATGATCAGCCACGTGATCAGTGCATGATAGCCACGTGATCAGTGCATGATCAGTCACGTGATCAGTGCATGATCAGTCGTGATCAGTGCATGATCAGTCACGTGATCAGTGCATGATCAGCCACGTGATCAGTGCATGATCAGTCACGTGATCAGTGCATGATAGCCACGTGATCAGTGCATGATCAGCCACGTGATCAGTGCATGATAGCCACGTGATCAGTGCATGATCAGTCACGTGATCAGTGCATGATCAGTCACGTGATCAGTGCATGATCAGTCACGTGATCAGTGCATGATCAGTCACGTGATCAGTGCATGATCAGTCACGTGATCAGTGCATGATACGTGATCAGTGCATGATCAGCCACGTGATCAGTGCATGATCAGCCACGTGATCAGTGCATGATCAGCCACGTGATCAGTGCATGATCAGTCACGTGATCAGTGTGATCAGCCACGTGATCAGTGCATGATATCCACGTGATCAGTGCATGATCAGCCACGTGATCAGTGCATGATAGCCACGTGATCAGTGCATGATCAGTCACGTGATCATGCATGATCAGCCACGTGATCAGTGCATGATCAGCCACGTGATCAGTGCATGATCAATCACGTGATCAGTGCATGATCAGTCACGTGATCAGTGCATGATTACACGTGATCAGTGCATGATCAGCCACGTGATCAGTGCATGATAGCCACGTGATCAGTGCATGATCAGTCACGTGATCAGTGCATGATCAGTCACGTGATCAGTGCATGATCAGCCACGTGATCAGTGCATGATCAGCCACGTGATCAGTGCATGATAGCCACGTGATCAGTGCATGATCAGTCACGTGATCAGTGCATGATCAGCCACGTGATCAGTGCATGATCAGTCACGTGATCAGTGCATGATCAGTCACGTGATCAGTGCATGATCAGCCACGTGATCAGTGCATGATCAGCCACGTGATCAGTGCATGATCAATCACGTGATCAGTGCATGATCAGTCACGTGATCAGTGCATGATAGCCACGTGATCAGTGCATGATCAGCCACGTGATCAGTGCATGATAGCCACGTGATCAGTGCATGATCAGTCACGTGATCAGTGCATGATCAGTCACGTGATCAGTGCATGATCAGTCACGTGATCAGTGCATGATCAATTACGTGATCAGTGCATGATCAGTCACGTGATCAGTACATGGTAGCTACGTGATCATTGCATGATCAGCCACGTGATCAGTGCATGATAGCCACGTGATCAGTGCATGATCAGTCACATGATCAGTGCATGATCATCCGTGATCAGTGCATGATCAGTCACGTGATCAGTGCATGATATAGACGTGATCAGTGCATGATCAGTCACGTGATCAGTGCATGATCAGCCACGTGATCAGTGCATGATAGCCACGTGATCAGTGCATGATAGCCAGTGATCAGTGCATGATCAGTCACGTGATCAGTGCATGATCAGCCACGTGATCAGTGCATGATAGCCACGTGATCAGTGCATGATCAGCCACGTGATCAGTGCATGATCAGTCACGTGATCAGTGCATGATCAGCCACGTGATCAGTGCATGATCAGCCACGTGATCAGTGCATGATCAGCCACGTGATCAGTGCATGATCAGCCACGTGATCAGTGCATGATCAGTCACGTGATCAGTGTATGATCAGCCACGTGATCAGTGCATGATAGCCACGTGATCAGTGCATGATCAGTCACGTGATCAGTGTATGATCAGCCACGTGAACAGTGCATGCTCAGTCACGTGATCTGGGCCTGCTGAGCTGCGTGATTACTGTCTGCTCATCTGCTTGACAATTGCCAGCTGAGCTGCACGATTCCTGCCTGTCATCTGCTTGACAATTGCCAGCTGTGCTGCGTAATTCCTGCCTGCTCAGCTGCTTGATTATTGCCAGCTGAGCAGCATGATTCCTCACACCTGAGTTCCATGATTATTGCCTGCTGACTGTTTGATTCGTGCCTACTCAGCTCTTTGTTTATTGCCTCCAGAGGCACATGATCAGTGTATGATAGCAAACATGATCAGCGCATGATCAGTCACATGATCAGCGCCATTAAGTCACGTGATCACTACATGATAGTCATGTGATCAGTCCATGCTCAGTCACGGTATCAGTGCATGATCAGCCACGTGATCAGTGCATGATCAGCCACGTGATCAGTCATGATATCCACGTGATCAGTGCATGATCAGTCACGTGATCAGTGCATGATCAGGCACGTGATCAGTGCATGATCAGCCACGTGATCAGTGCATGATAGCCACGTGATCAGTGCATGATCAGTCACCTGATGGGTGTATGATCAGTCACGTGACCGTACATGGTAGCTACATGATCATTGCATGATCAGCCACGTGAGTAGTGCATGATAGCCACGTGATCAGTGCATGATCAGTCACGTGATCAGTGCATGATCAGTCACGTGAACAGTGCATGATCAGTCACGTGATCAGTGCATGATCAGCCACGTGATCAGTGCATGATCAGTCACGTGATCAGTGCATGATAGCACGTGATCAGTGCATGATCAGCCACGTGATCAGTGCATGATAGCCACGTGATCAGTGCATGATAGCCACGTGATCAGTGCATGATCAGTCACGTGATCAGTGCATGATAGCCACGTGATCAGTGCATGATCAGCCACGTGATCAGTGCATGATAGCCACGTGATCAGTGCATGATCAGTCACGTGATCAGTGCATGATCAGCCACGTGATCAGTGCATGATCAGTCACGTGATCAGTGCATGATATAGACGTGATCAGTGCATGATCAGTCACGTGATCAGTGCATGATCAGCCACGTGATCAGTGCATGATAGCCACGTGATCAGTGCATGATAGCCACGTGATCAGTGCATGATCAGTCACGTGATCAGTGCATGATCAGCCACGTGATCAGTGCATGATAGCCACGTGATCAGTGCATGATCAGCCACGTGATCAGTGCATGATAGCCACGTGATCAGTGCATGATCAGTCACGTGATCAGTGCATGATCAGCCACGTGATCAGTGCATGATAGCCACGTGATCAGTGCATGATCAGTCACGTGATCAGTGCATGATCAGTCACGTGATCAGTGCATGATCAGGCACGTGATCAGTGCATGATCAGCCACGTGATCAGTGCATGATAGCCACGTGATCAGTGCATGATCAGCCACGTGATCAGTGCATGATCAGCCACGTGATCAGTGCATGATCAGTTACGTGATCAGTGCATGATCAGTCACGTGATCAGTCATATGGCACGTGATCAGTGCATGATCAGCCACGTGATCAGTGCATGATAGCCACGTGATCAGTGCATGATCAGTCACGTGATCAGTGCATGATCAGTCACGTGATCAGTGCATGATCAGTCACGTGATCAGTGCATGATCAGTTACGTGATCAGTGCATGATCAGTCACGTGATCAGTGCATGATAGCTACGTGATCAGTGCATGATCAGCCACGTGAGCCAGTGATGATAGCCACGTGATCAGTGCATGATCAGTCACGTGATCAGTGCATGATCAGCCACGTGATCAGTGCATGATCAGTCACGTGATCAGTGCATGATCAATTACGTGATCAGTGCATGATCAGTCACGTGATCAGTACATGATAGCTACGTGATCAGTGCATGATCAGCCACGTGATCAGTGCATGATAGCCACGTGATCAGTGCATGATAGCCACGTGATCAGTGCATGATCAGTCACGTGATAGTGCATGATCAGCCACGTGATCAGTGCATGATAGCCACGTGATCAGTGCATGATCAGCCACGTGATCAGTGCATGATAGCCACGTGATCAGTGCATGATCAGTCACGTGATCATGCATGATCAGCCACGTGATCAGTGCATGATCAGCCACGTGATCAGTGCATGATCAATTACGTGATCAGTGCATGATCAGTCACGTGATCAGTACATGGTAGCTACGTGATCAGTGCATGATCAGCCACGTGATCAGTGCATGATAGCCACGTGATCAGTGCATGATCAGTCACGTGATCAGTGCATGATCAGTCACGTGATCAGTGCATGATCAGCCACGTGATCAGTGCATGATCAGCCACGTGATCAGTGCATGATAGCCACGTGATCAGTGCATGATCAGTCACGTGATCAGTGCATGATCAGCCACGTGATCAGTGCATGATCAGTCACGTGATCAGTGCATGATCAGTCACGTGATCAGTGCATGATCAGCCACGTGATCAGTGCATGATCAGCCACGTGATCAGTGCATGATCAGTCACGTGATCAGTGCATGATCAGTCACGTGATCAGTGCATGGTAGCTACGTGATCAGTGCATGATCAGCCACGTGATCAGTGCATGATAGCCACGTGATCAGTGCATGATCAGTCACGTGATCAGTGCATGATCAGTCACGTGATCAGTGCATGATCAGCCACGTGATCAGTGCATGATCAATTACGTGATCAGTGCATGATCAGTCACGTGATCAGTACATGGTAGCTACGTGATCATTGCATGATCAGCCACGTGATCAGTGCATGATAGCCACGTGATCAGTGCATGATCAGTCACATGATCAGTGCATGATCATCCACGTGATCAGTGCATGATCAGTCACGTGATCAGTGCATGATATAGACGTGATCAGTGCATGATCAGTCACGTGATCAGTGCATGATCAGCCACGTGATCAGTGCATGATAGCCAGTGATCAGTGCATGATAGCCAGTGATCAGTGCATGATCAGTCACGTGATCAGTGCATGATCAGCCACGTGATCAGTGCATGATAGCCACGTGATCAGTGCATGATCAGCCACGTGATCAGTGCATGATCAGCCACGTGATCAGTGCATGATCAGCCACGTGATCAGTGCATGATCAGCCACGTGATCAGTGCATGATCAGCCACGTGATCAGTGCATGATCAGCCACGTGATCAGTGCATGATCAGACACGTGAACAGTGTATGATCAGCCACGTGATCAGTGCATGATAGCCACGTGATCAGTGCATGATCAGTCACGTGATCAGTGTATGATCAGCCACGTGAACAGTGCATGCTCAGTCACGTGATCTGGGCCTGCTGAGCTGCGTGATTACTGTCTGCTCATCTGCTTGACAATTGCCAGCTGAGCTGCACGATTCCTGCCTGTCATCTGCTTGACAATTGCCAGCTGTGCTGCGTAATTCCTGCCTGCTCAGCTGCTTGATTATTGCCAGCTGAGCAGCATGATTCCTCACCTGAGTTCCATGATTATTGCCTGCTGACTGTTTGATTCGTGCCTACTCAGCTCTTTGTTTATTGCCTCCAGAGGCACATGATCAGTGTATGATAGCAAACATGATCAGCGCATGATCAGTCACATGATCAGCGCCATTAAGTCACGTGATCACTACATGATAGTCATGTGATCAGTCCATGCTCAGTCACGGTATCAGTGCATGATCAGCCACGTGATCAGTGCATGATCAGCCACGTGATCAGTGCATGATCAGCCACGTGATCAGTGCATGATCAGTCACGTGATCAGTGCATGATCAGGCACGTGATCAGTGCATGATCAGCCACGTGATCAGTGCATGATAGCCACGTGATCAGTGCATGATCAGTCACCTGATGGGTGTATGATCAGTCACGTGACCTGTACATGGTAGCTACATGATCATTGCATGATCAGCCACGTGAGTAGTGCATGATAGCCACGTGATCAGTGCATGATCAGTCACGTGATCAGTGCATGATCAGTCACGTGATCAGTGCATGATCAGTCACGTGATCAGTGCATGATCAGCCACGTGATCAGTGCATGATCAGTCACGTGATCAGTGCATGATCAGCACGTGATCAGTGCATGATCAGCCACGTGATCAGTGCATGATAGCCACGTGATCAGTGCATGATAGCCACGTGATCAGTGCATGATCACCACGTGATCAGTACATGATAGCTACGTGATCAGTGCATGATCAGCCACGTGATCAGTGCATGATAGCCACGTGATCAGTGCATGATCAGTCACATGATCAGTGCATGATCATCCACGTGATCAGTGCATGATCAGTCACGTGATCAGTGCATGATATAGACGTGATCAGTGCATGATCAGTCACGTGATCAGTGCATGATCAGCCACGTGATCAGTGCATGATAGCCACGTGATCAGTGCATGATAGCCACGTGATCAGTGCATGATCAGTCACGTGATCAGTGCATGATCAGCCACGTGATCAGTGCATGATAGCCACGTGATCAGTGCATGATCAGCCACGTGATCAGTGCATGATAGCCACGTGATCAGTGCATGATCAGTCACGTGATCAGTGCATGATCAGCCACGTGATCAGTGCATGATCAGCCACGTGATCAGTGCATGATCAGTCACGTGATCAGTGCATGATCAGTCACGTGATCAGTGCATGATCAGCCACGTGATCAGTGCATGATCAGCCACGTGATCAGTGCATGATAGCCACGTGATCAGTGCATGATCAGCCACGTGATCAGTGCATGATCAGCCACGTGATCAGTGCATGATCAACGTGATCAGTGCATGATCAGTCACGTGATCAGTGCATGGTAGCTACGTGATCATTGCATGATCAGCCACGTGATCAGTGCATGATAGCCACGTGATCAGTGCATGATCAGTCACGTGATCAGTGCATGATCAACGTGATCAGTGCATGATCAGTCACGTGATCAGTGCATGATCAATCACGTGATCAGTGCATGATCAGTCACGTGATCAGTGCATGATAGCCACGTGATCAGTGCATGATCAGCCATGATCAGTGATGATAGCCACGTGATCAGTGCATGATCAGTCACGTGATCAGTGCATGATCAGTCACGTGATCAGTGCATGATCAGTCACGTGATCAGTGCATGATCAGTCACGTGATCAGTGCATGATCAGTCACGTGATCAGTGCATGATAGCTACGTGATCAGTGCATGATCAGCCACGTGATCAGTGCATGATAGCCACGTGATCAGTGCATGATAGCCACGTGATCAGTGCATGATCAGTCACGTGATCAGTGCATGATCAGCCACGTGATCAGTGCATGATAGCCACGTGATCAGTGCATGATAGCCACGTGATCAGTGCATGATCAGCCACGTGATCAGTGCATGATCAGTCACGTGATCATGCATGATCAGCCACGTGATCAGTGCATGATCAGCCACGTGATCAGTGCATGATCAATTACGTGATCAGTGCATGATCAGTCACGTGATCAGTGCATGTAGCTACGTGATCAGTGCATGATCAGCCACGTGATCAGTGCATGATAGCCACGTGATCAGTGCATGATCAGTCACGTGATCAGTGCATGATCAGTCACGTGATCAGTGCATGATCAGCCACGTGATCAGTGCATGATCAGCCACGTGATCAGTGCATGATAGCCACGTGATCAGTGCATGATCAGTCACGTGATCAGTGCATGATCAGCCACGTGATCAGTGCATGATCAGTCACGTGATCAGTGCATGATCAGTCACGTGATCAGTGCATGATCAGCCACGTGATCAGTGCATGATCAGCCACGTGATCAGTGCATGATCAATTACGTGATCAGTGCATGATCAGTCACGTGACCAGTGCATGGTAGCTACGTGATCAGTGCATGATCAGCCACGTGATCAGTGCATGATAGCCACGTGATCAGTGCATGATCAGTCACGTGATCAGTGCATGATCACCACGTGATCAGTGCATGATAAGTCACGTGATCAGTGCATGATCAATTACGTGATCAGTGCATGATCAGTCACGTGACCAGTACATGGTAGCTACGTGATCATTGCATGATCAGCCACGTGATCAGTGCATGATAGCCACGTGATCAGTGCATGATCAGTCACATGATCAGTGCATGATCATCCACGTGATCAGTGCATGATCAGTCACGTGATCAGTGCATGATATAGACGTGATCAGTGCATGATCAGTCACGTGATCAGTGCATGATCAGCCACGTGATCAGTGCATGATAGCCAGTTGATGAGTGCATGATAGCCACGTGATCAGTGCATGATCAGTCACGTGATCAGTGCATGATCAGCCACGTGATCAGTGCATGATAGCCACGTGATCAGTGCATGATCAGCCACGTGATCAGTGCATGATCAGTCACGTGATCAGTGCATGATCAGCCACGTGATCAGTGCATGATCAGCCACGTGATCAGTGCATGATCAGCCACGTGATCAGTGCATGATCAGCCACGTGATCAGTGCATGATCAGACACGTGATCAGTGTATGATCAGCCACGTGATCAGTGCATGATAGCCACGTGATCAGTGCATGATCAGTCACGTGATCAGTGTATGATCAGCCACGTGAACAGTGCATGCTCAGTCACGTGATCTGGGCCTGCTGAGCTGCGTGATTACTGTCTGCTCATCTGCTTGACAATTGCCAGCTGAGCTGCACGATTCCTGCCTGTCATCTGCTTGACAATCAGCTGTGCTGCGTAATTCCTGCCTGCTCAGCTGCTTGATTATTGCCAGCTGAGCAGCATGATTCCTCACACCTGAGTTCCATGATTATTGCCTGCTGACTGTTTGATCGTGCCTACTCAGCTCTTTGTTTATTGCCTCCAGAGGCACATGATCAGTGTATGATAGCAAACATGATCAGCGCATGATCAGTCACATGATCAGCGCCATTAAGTCACGTGATCACTACATGATAGTCATGTGATCAGTCCATGCTCAGTCACGGTATCAGTGCATGATCAGCCACGTGATCAGTGCATGATCAGCCACGTGATCAGTGCATGATAGCCACGTGATCAGTGCATGATCAGTCACGTGATCAGTGCATGACCAGGCACGTGATCAGTGCATGATCAGCCACGTGATCAGTGCATGATAGCCACGTGATCAGTGCATGATCAGTCACCTGATGGGTGTATGATCAGTCACGTGACCAGTACATGGTAGCTACATGATCATTGCATGATCAGCCACGTGAGTAGTGCATGATAGCCACGTGATCAGTGCATGATCAGTCACGTGATCAGTGCATGATCAGTCACGTGACAGTGCATGATCAGTCACGTGATCAGTGCATGATCAGCCACGTGATCAGTGCATGATCAGTCACGTGATCAGTGCATGATAGCCACGTGATCAGTGCATGATCAGCCACGTGATCAGTGCATGATAGCCACGTGATCAGTGCATGATCAGCCACGTGATCAGTGCATGATCAGTCACGTGATCAGTGCATGATAGCCACGTGATCAGTGCATGATCAGCCACGTGATCAGTGCATGATAGCCACGTGATCAGTGCATGATCAGTCACATGATCAGTGTATGATCAGCCACGTGATCAGTGCATGATCAGTCACGTGATCAGTGCATGATATAGACGTGATCAGTGCATGATCAGTCACGTGATCAGTGCATGATCAGCCACGTGATCAGTGCATGATCAGCCAGTGATCAGTGCATGATAGCCAGTGATCAGTGCATGATCAGTCACGTGATCAGTGCATGATCAGCCACGTGATCAGTGCATGATAGCCACGTGATCAGTGCATGATCAGCCACGTGATCAGTGCATGATAGCCACGTGATCAGTGCATGATCAGTCACGTGATCAGTGCATGATCAGCCACGTGATCAGTGCATGATAGCCACGTGATCAGTGCATGATCAGTCACGTGATCAGTGCATGATCAGTCATGTGATCAGTGCATGATCAGTCACGTGATCAGTGCATGATCAGCCACGTGATCAGTGCATGATAGCCACGTGATCAGTGCATGATCAGCCACGTGATCAGTGCATGATCAGCCACGTGATCAGTGCATGATCAATTACGTGATCAGTGCATGATCAGTCACGTGATCAGTGCATGATAGCCACGTGATCAGTGCATGATCAGCCACGTGATCAGTGCATGATAGCCACGTGATCAGTGCATGATCAGTCACGTGATCAGTGCATGATCAGTCACGTGATCAGTGCATGATCAGTCACGTGATCAGTGCATGATCAGTCACGTGATCAGTGCATGATCAGTCACGTGACCAGTACATGATAGCTACGTGATCATTGCATGATCAGCCACGTGATCAGTGCATGATAGCCACGTGATCAGTGCATGATCAGTCACGTGATCAGTGCATGATCAGCCACGTGATCAGTGCATGATCAGCCACGTGATCAGTGCATGATCAGTCACGTGATCAGTGCATGATCAGTCACGTGATCAGTACATGGTAGCCACGTGATCAGTGCATGATCAGCCACGTGATCAGTGCACGTGATCAGTGCATGATCAGTCACGTGACCAGTACATGGTTGCTACGTGATCATTGCATGATCAGCCACGTGAGCAGAGCATGATAGCCACGTGATCAGTGCATGATCAGTCACGTGATCAGTACATGATCAGTCACGTGAACAGTGCATGATCATTTACGTGATCTGTGCATGATCAGTCACGTGACCAGTATATGGTAGCTACGTGATCATTCCATGACGAGCCACGTGAGCAGTGCATGATAGCCACGTGATGTGCATGATCAGTTACGTGAGCAGAGTATGATCAGCCACGTGATCAGTGCATGAGTGCCACGTGATCAGTGCATGATATGTCACGTGACAGGTGTGTGATCAGCCACGTGAACAGTGCATGTTCAGCCACGTGATCAGTGCATGATAGCCACGTGATCAGTGCATGATCAGTTACGTGAGCAGTGTATGATCAGCCACGTGATCAGTGCATGGTCAGACACGTGAACAGTGTATGATCAGCCACGTGATCAGTGCATGATATCCAAGTGATCAGTGCATGATCATCACGTGATCAGTGTATGATCAGCCACGTGAACAGTGCATGCTCAGTCACGTGATCAGGGCCTGCTGAGCTGCGTGATTACTGTCTGCTCATCTGCTTGACAATTGCCAGCTGAGCTGCACGATTCCTGCCTGTCATCTGCTTGACAATTGCCAGCTGTGCTGCGTAATTCCTGCCTGCTCAGCTGCTTGATTATTGCCAGCTGAGCAGCATGATTCCTCACAGCTGAGTTCCATGATTATTGCCTGCTGACTGTTTGATTCGTGCCTACTCAGCTCTTTGTTTATTGCCTCCAGAGGCACATGATCAGTGTATGATAGCAAACATGATCAGCGCATGATCAGTCACATGATCAGCGCCATTAAGTCACGTGATCACTACATGATAGTCATGTGATCAGTCCATGCTCAGTCACGGTATCAGTGCATGATCAGCCACGTGATCAGTGCATGATCAGCCAGGTGATCAGTGCATGATAGCCATGTGATCAGTGCATGATCAGTCACGTGATCAGTGCATGATCAGCCACGTGATCAGTGCATGATCAGTCACCTGATGGGTGTATGATCAGTCACGTGACCTGTACATGGTAGCTACATGATCATTGCATGATCAGCCACGTGAGTAGTGCATGATAGCCACGTGATCAGTGCATGATCAGTCACGTGATCAGTGCATGATCAGTCATGTGATCAGTGCATGATCAGGCACGTGATCAGTGCATGATCAGCCACGTGATCAGTGCATGATAGCCACGTGATCAGTGCATGATCAGTCACGTGATCAGTGCATGATCAGTCACGTGATCAGTGCATGATCAGCCACGTGATCAGTGCATGATCAGCCACGTGATCAGTGCATGATCATCACGTGATCAGTGCATGATCAGTCACGTGATCAGTGCATGATAGCCACGTGATCAGTGCATGATCAGTCACGTGATCAGTGCATGATCAGTCACGTGATCAGTGCATGATCAGCCACGTGATCAGTGCATGATAGCCACGTGATCAGTGCATGATCAGTCACGTGATCAGTGCATGATCAGTCACGTGATCAGTGCATGATCAGCCACGTGATCAGTGCATGATCAGTCACGTGATAGTGTGTGATCAGCCACGTGATCAGTGCATGATATCAGTGCATGAGAGCCACGTGATCAGTGCATGATAGCCACGTGATCAGTGCATGATCAGTCACGTGATAGTGCATGATCAGCCACGTGATCAGTGCATGATATCAGTGCATGAGAGCCACGTGATCAGTGCATGATAGCCACGTGATCAGTGCATGATCAGTCACGTGATAGTGCATGATCAGCCACGTGATCAGTGCATGATATCAGTGCATGATCAGCCACGTGATCAGTGCATGATCAGCCACGTGATCAGTGCATGATCAGTCACGTGATAGTGTGTGATCAGCCACGTGATCAGTGCATGATATCAGTGCATGAGAGCCACGTGATCAGTGCATGATAGCCACGTGATCAGTGCATGATAGCCACGTGATCAGTGCATGATAGTCACGTGATCAGTGCATGATCAGTCACGTGATCAGTGTGATCAGCCACGTGATCAGTGCATGATCAGCCACGTGATCAGTGCATGATCAGCCACGTGATCAGTGCATGATCAGTCACGTGATCAGTGCATGATTGCTACGTGATCAGTGCATGATCAGCCACGTGATCAGTGCATGATCAGCCACGTGATCAGTGCATGATCAGTCACGTGATCAGTGCATGATCAGTCACGTGATCAGTGCATGATCAGTCACGTGATCAGTGTATGATCAGCCACGTGAACAGTGCATGCTCAGTCACGTGATCAGGCCTGCTGAGCTGCGTGATTACTGTCTGCTCATCTGCTTGACAATTGCCAGCTGAGCTGCACGATTCCTGCCTGTCATCTGCTTGACAATTGCCAGCTGTGCTGCGTAATTCCTGCCTGCTCAGCTGCTTGATTATTGCCAGCTGAGCAGCATGATTCCTCACAGCTGAGTTCCATGATTATTGCCTGCTGACTGTTTGATTCGTGCCTACTCAGCTCTTTGTTTATTGCCTCCAGAGGCACATGATCAGTGTATGATAGCAAACATGATCAGCGCATGATCAGTCACATGATCAGCGCCATTAAGTCACGTGATCACTACATGATAGTCATGTGATCAGTCCATGCTCAGTCACGGTATCAGTGCATGATCAGCCACGTGATCAGTGCATGATCTGTCACATGATTAGTGTATGATCATCCACGTGATCAGTGCATGGGCAGTCATGTGATCAGTGCATGATATAGACGTGATCAGTGCATGATCAGTGCATGATCAGTGCATGATCAGTCACCTGATGGGTGTATGATCATTCACGTGACCTGTACATGGTAGCTACATGATCATTGCATGATCAGCCATGAGTAGTGCATGATAGCCACGTGATCACTGCATGATCAGTCACGTGATCAGTGCATGATCAGTCATGTGACCAGTACATGGTAGCTGCGTGATCATGCATGATCAGCCACGTGATCAGTGCATGATAGCCACGTGATCAGTGCATGATCAGACACGTGATCAGTGCATGATCAGTCACGTGATCAGTGCATGATCAGCCACGTGATCAGTGCATGACCAGTCACGTGATCAGTGTATGATCAGCCACGTGATCAGTGCATGATAGCCACGTGATCAGTGCATGATCAGTCACGTGATCAGTGCATGATCAGTCACGTGATCAGTGCATGATCAGCCACGTGATCAGTGCATGATCAGCCACGTGATCAGTGCATGATCAATTACGTGATCAGTGCATGATCAGTCACGTGATCAGTGCATGGTAGCTACGTGATCAGTGCATGATCAGCCACGTGATCAGTGCATGATAGCCACGTGATCAGTGCATGATAGCCACGTGATCAGTGCATGATCAGCCACGTGATCAGTGCATGATCAGTCACGTGATCAGTGCATGATCAGTCACGTGATCAGTGCATGATCAGTCACGTGATCAGTGCATGATCAGCCACGTGATCAGTGCATGATCAGTCACGTGATCAGTGCATGATAGCCACGTGATCAGTGCATGATCAGCCACGTGATCAGTGCATGATAGCCACGTGATCAGTGCATGATCAGTCACGTGATCAGTGCATGATCAGTCACGTGATCAGTGCATGATCAGTCACGTGATCAGTGCATGATCAATCACGTGATCAGTGCATGATCAGTCACGTGATCAGTACATGGTAGCTACGTGATCAGTGCATGATCAGCCACGTGATCAGTGCATGATAGCCACGTGATCAGTGCATGATCAGTCACATGATCAGTGTATGATCATCCACGTGATCAGTGCATGATCAGTCATGTGATCAGTGCATGATATAGACGTGATCAGTGCATGATCAGTCACGTGATCAGTGCATGATCAGCCACGTGATCAGTGCATGATAGCCACGTGATCAGTGCATGATAGCCAGTGATCAGTGCATGATCAGTCACGTGATCAGTGCATGATCAGCCACGTGATCAGTGCATGATAGCCACGTGATCAGTGCATGATCAGTCACGTGATCAGTGCATGATCAGTCACGTGATCAGTGCATGATCAGCCACGTGATCAGTGCATGATCAGTCACGTGATCAGTGCATGATCAGCCACGTGATCAGTGCATGATCAGTCACGTGATCAGTGCATGATCAGCCACGTGATCAGTGCATGATCAGTCATGTGTGATCAGTGCATGATAGCCACGTGATCAGTGCATGATCAGTCCGTGATCAGTGCATGATCAGTCACGTGATCAGTGCATGATAGCTACGTGATCAGTGCATGATCAGCCACGTGATCAGTGCATGATAGCCACGTGATCAGTGCATGATAGCCACGTGATCAGTGCATGATCAGCCACGTGATCAGTGCATGATCAGCACGTGATCAGTGCATGATCAGTCACGTGATCAGTGCATGATCAGTCACGTGATCAGTGCATGATCAGCCACGTGATCAGTGCATGATAGCCACGTGATCAGTGCATGATCAGTCACGTGATCAGTGTATGATCAGTCACGTGACAGGTATGGTAGCCACATGATCAGTGCATGATCAGCCACGTGATCAGTGCATGATAGCCACGTGATCAGTGCATGATCAGCCACGTGATCAGTGCATGATCAGCCACGTGATCAGTGCATGATCAGTTACGTGAGCAGTGTATGATCAGCCACGTGATCAGTGCATGGTCAGACACGTGAACAGTGTATGATCAGCCACGTGATCAGTGCATGATATCCAAGTGATCAGTGCATGATCAATCACGTGATCAGTGTATGATCAGCCACGAACAGTGCATGCTCAGTCACGTGATCAGGGCCTGCTGAGCTGCGTGATTACTGTCTGCTCATCTGCTTGACAATTGCCAGCTGAGCTGCACGATTCCTGCCTGTCATCTGCTTGACAATTGCCAGCTGTGCTGCGTAATTCCTGCCTGCTCAGCTGCTTGATTATTGCCAGCTGAGCAGCATGATTCCTCACACCTGAGTTCCATGATTATTGCCTGCTGACTGTTTGATTCGTGCCTACTCAGCTCTTTGTTTATTGCCTCCAGAGGCACATGATCAGTGTATGATAGCAAACATGATCAGCGCATGATCAGTCACATGATCAGCGCCATTAAGTCACGTGATCACTACATGATAGTCATGTGATCAGTCCATGCTCAGTCACGGTATCAGTGCATGATCAGCCACGTGATCAGTGCATGATCTGTCACATGATTAGTGTATGATCATCCACGTGATCAGTGCATGGGCAGTCATGTGATCAGTGCATGATATAGACGTGATCAGTGCATGATCAGTCTCGTGATCAGTGCATGATAGCCACGTGATCAGTGCATGATCAGTCACCTGATGGGTGTATGATCATTCACGTGACCTGTACATGGTAGCTACATGATCATTGCATGATCAGCCACGTGATCAGTGCATGATAGCCACGTGATCAGTGCATGATCAGTCACGTGATCAGTGCATGATCAGTCACGTGATCAGTGCATGATCAGCCACGTGATCAGTGCATGATCAGCCACGTGATCAGTGCATGATCAGCCACGTGATCAGTGCATGATCAGCTACGTGATCAGTGCATGATCAGCCACGTGATCAGTGCATGATAGCCACGTGATCAGTGCATGATCAGTCACGTGATCAGTGCATGATCAGTCACGTGATCAGTGCATGATAGCACGTGATCAGTGCATGATCAGCCACGTGATCAGTGCATGATAGCCACGTGATCAGTGCATGATCAGTCACGTGATCAGTGCATGATCAGTCACGTGACCAGTACATGGTATGCCATGATCATTGCATGATCAGCCACGTGAGCAGTGCATGATAGCCACGTGATCAGTGCATGATCAGTCACGTGATCAGTGCATGATCAGTCACGTGATCAGTGCATGATCAGCCACGTGATCAGTGCATGATCAGTCACGTGATCAGTGTATGATCAGCCACGTGATCAGTGCATGATCAGCCACGTGATCAGTGCATGATCAGTTACGTGATCAGTGCATGATCAGTCACGTGATCAGTGCATGATAGCCACGTGATCAGTGCATGATCAGCCACGTGATCAGTGCATGATAGCCACGTGATCAGTGCATGATCAGCCACGTGATCAGTGCATGATCAGTCACGTGATCAGTGCATGATCAGCCACGTGATCAGTGCATGATCAGCCACGTGATCAGTGCATGCAACACGTGATCAGTGCATGATCAGCCACGTGATCAGTGCATGATAGCCACGTGATCAGTGCATGATCAGTCACGTGATCAGTGTATGATCAGCCACGTGAACAGTGCATGCTCAGTCACGTGATCAGGCCTGCTGAGCCGTGATTACTGTCTGCTCATCTGCTTGACAATTGCCAGCTGAGCTGCACGATTCCTGCCTGTCATCTGCTTGACAATTGCCAGCTGTGCTGTAATTCCTGCCTGCTCAGCTGCTTGATTATTGCCAGCTGAGCAGCATGATTCCTCACAGCTGAGTTCCATGATTATTGCCTGACTGATTCGTGCCTACTCAGCTCTTTGTTCATTGCCTCCAGAGGCATGATCAGTGTATGACAGAAACATGATCAGCACATGATCAGTCACATGATCAGTGCATGATAAGCCACGTGATCAGTGCATGATCAGTCACGTGATCAGTGCATGATCAGTCATGTGATCAGTGCATGATAGCCACGTGATCAGTGCATGATCAGCCACGTGATCAGTGCATGATCAGTCACGTGATCAGTGCATGATCAGCCACGTGATCAGTGCATGATCAGTCACGTGATCAGTGCATGGTAGCTACGTGATCAGTGCATGATCAGCCACGTGATCAGTGCATGATAGCCACGTGATCAGTGCATGATCAGCCACGTGATCAGTGCATGATCAGCCACGTGATCAGTGCATGATATCCACGTGATCAGTGCATGATAGCCACGTGATCAGTGCATGATTAGTCACGTGATCAGTGCATGATCAGTCACGTGATACAGTGTGATCAGCCACGGATCAGTGCATGAGCCACGTGATCAGTGCAGGATCAATTACGTGATCAGTGCATGATCAGTCACGTGACCAGTACATGGTTGCTACGTGATCATTGCATGATCAGCCACGTGAGCAGAGCATGATAGCCACGTGATCAGTGCATTATCAGTCACGTGATCAGTACATGATCAGTCACGTGAACAGTGCATGATCATTTACGTGATCTGTGCATGATCCGTCACGTGACCTGTATATGGTAGCTTCATGATCATTCCATGACGAACCACGTGAGCAGTGCATGATAGCCACGTGATGTGTGCATGATCAGTGACGTGAACAGAGTATGATCAGCCACGTGATCAGTGCATGAGTGCCACGTGATCAGTGCATGATATGTCACGTGACAGGTGTGTGATCAGCCACGTGAACAGTGCATGTTCAGCCACGTGATCAGTGCATGATAGCCACGTGATCAGTGCATGATCAGTTACGTGAGCAGTGTATGATCAGCCACGTGATCAGTGCATGATAGCCACGTGATCAGTGCATGATCAGTCACGTGATCAGTGATGATCAGCCACGTGAACAGTGCATGCTCAGTCACGTGATCAGGGCCTGCTGAGCTGCGTGATTACTGTCTGCTCATCTGCTTGACAATTGCCAGCTGAGCTGCACGATTCCTGCCTGTCATCTGCTTGACAATTGCCAGCTGTGCTGCGTAATTCCTGCCTGCTCAGCTGCTTGATTATTGCCAGCTGAGCAGCATGATTCCTCACAGCTGAGTTCCATGATTATTGCCTGCTGACTGTTTGATTCGTGCCTACTCAGCTCTTTGTTTATTGCCTCCAGAGGCACATGATCAGTGTATGATAGCAAACATGATCAGCGCATGATCAGTCACATGATCAGCGCCATTAAGTCACGTGATCACTACATGATAGTCATGTGATCAGTCCATGCTCAGTCACGGTATCAGTGCATGATCAGCCACGTGATCAGTGCATGATCAGCCAGGTGATCAGTCATGATAGCCATGTGATCAGTGCATGATTTGTCACGTGATCAGTGCATGATCAGGCACGTGATCAGTGCATGATCAGTCACCTGATGGGTGTATGATCAGTCACGTGACCTGTACATGGTAGCTACATGATCATTGCATGATCAGCCACGTGAGTAGTGCATGATAGCCACGTGATCAGTGCATGATCAGTCACGTGATCAGTGCATGATCAGTCATGTGATCAGTGCATGATCAGGCACGTGATCAGTGCATGATCAGCCACGTGATCAGTGCATGATAGCCACGTGATCAGTGCATGATCAGTCACGTGATCAGTGCATGATCAGTCACGTGATCAGTGCATGATCAGCCACGTGATCAGTGCATGATCAGCCACGTGATCAGTGCATGATCAGTCACGTGATCAGTGCATGATAGCACGTGATCAGTGCATGATCAGCCACGTGATCAGTGCATGATAGCCACGTGATCAGTGCATGATCAGTCACGTGATCAGTGCATGATCAGTCACGTGATCAGTGCATGATCAGTCCACGTGATCAGTGCATGATCAGCCACGTGATCAGTGCATGATCAGTCACGTGATCAGTGCATGATAGCACGTGATCAGTGCATGATCAGCCACGTGATCAGTGCATGATAGCCACGTGATCAGTGCATGATCAGTCACGTGATCAGTGTATGATCAGCCACGTGATCAGTGCATGATCAGTCACGTGATCAGTGCATGATAGCCACGTGATCAGTGCATGATCAGTCACGTGATCAGTGCATGATCAGCCACGTGATCAGTGCATGATAGCCACGTGATCAGTGCATGATAGCCACGTGATCAGTGCATGATCAGTCACGTGATCAGTGCATGATCAGCCACGTGATCAGTGCATGATAGCCACGTGATCAGTGCATGATCAGTCACGTGATCAGTGCATGATCAGTCACGTGATCAGTGCATGATCAGTCACGTGATCAGTGCATGATCAGTCACGTGATCAGTGCATGATCAGCCACGTGATCAGTGCATGATCAGTCACGTGATCAGTGCATGATCAGTCACGTGATCAGTGCATGATCAGCCACGTGATCAGTGCATGATCAGTCACGTGATAGTGTGATCAGCCACGTGATCAGTGCATGATATCAGTGCATGATAGCCACGTGATCAGTGCATGATAGCCACGTGATCAGTGCATGATCAGTCACGTGATCAGTGCATGATCAGCCACGTGATCAGTGCATGATAGCCACGTGATCAGTGCATGATAGCCACGTGATCAGTGCATGATAGTCACGTGATCATGCATGATCAGTCACGTGATACGCATGATCAGCCACGTGATCAGTGCATGATCAGCCACGTGATCAGTGCATGATCAATTACGTGATCAGTGCATGATCAGTCACGTGACCAGTGCATGGTAGCTACGTGATCAGTGCATGATCAGCCACGTGATCAGTGCATGATAGCCACGTGATCAGTGCATGATCAGTCACGTGATCAGTGCATGATCAGTCACGTGATCAGTGCATGATCAGCCACGTGATCAGTGCATGATCAGTCACGTGATCAGTGCATGATCAGCCACGTGATCAGTGCATGATCAGTCATGTGATCAGTGCATGATATAGACGTGATCAGTGCATGATCAGTCACGTGATCAGTGCATGATAGCCACGTGATCAGTGCATGATCAGTCACGTGATCAGTGCATGATCAGTCACGTGATCAGTACATGGTAGCTACGTGATCAGTGCATGATCAGCCACGTGATCAGTGCATGATAGCCACGTGATCAGTGCATGATCAGTCACGTGATCAGTGCATGATCAGTCACGTGACCAGTACATGGTAGCGTGATCATGCATGATCAGCCACGTGAGCAGTGCATGATAGCCACGTGATCAGTGCATGATCAGTCACGTGATCAGTGCATGATCAGTCACGTGATCAGTGCATGATCAGCCACGTGATCAGTGCATGATCAGTCACGTGATCAGTATGATCAGCCACGTGATCAGTGCATGATCAGCCACGTGATCAGTGCATGATCAGTCACGTGATCAGTGCATGATCAGTCACGTGATCAGTGCATGATAGCTACGTGATCAGTGCATGATCAGCCACGTGATCAGTGCATGATCAGCCACGTGATCAGTGCATGATCAGCCACGTGATCAGTGCATGATCAGTCACGTGATCAGTGCATGATCAGCCACGTGATCAGTGCATGATCAGCCACGTGATCAGTGCATGATCAGCCACGTGATCAGTGCATGATAGCCACGTGATCAGTGCATGATCAGTCACGTGATCAGTGTATGATCAGCCACGTGAACAGTGCATGCTCAGTCACGTGATCAGGGCCTGCTGAGCTGCGTGATTACTGTCTGCTCATCTGCTTGACAATTGCCAGCTGAGCTGCACGATTCCTGCCTGTCATCTGCTTGACAATTGCCAGCTGTGCTGCGTAATTCCTGCCTGCTCAGCTGCTTGATTATTGCCAGCTGAGCAGCATGATTCCTCACAGCTGAGTTCCATGATTATTGCCTGACTGATTCGTGCCTACTCAGCTCTTTGTTCATTGCCTCCAGAGGCACATGATCAGTGTATGACAAACATGATCAGCACATGATCAGTCACATGATCAATGCATGATAAGCCACGTGATCAGTGCATGATCAGCCATGATCAGTGCATGATCAGTCACGTGATCAGTGCATGGTAGCTGATCAGTGCATGATCAGCCACGTGATCAGTGCATGATCAGTCACGTGATCAGTGCATGATCAGCCACGTGATCAGTGCATGATCAGTCACGTGATCAGTGCATGATCAGCCACGTGATCAGTGCATGATCAGTCACGTGATCAGTGCATGATAGCTACGTGATCAGTGCATGATCAGTCACGTGATCAGTGCATGATAGCCACGTGATCAGTGCATGATCAGCCACGTGATCAGTGCATGATAGCCACGTGATCAGTGCATGATCAGTCACGTGATCTGTGTGATCAGCCACGTGATCAGTGCATGATATCCACGTGATCAGTGCATGATAGCCACGTGATCAGTGCATGATTAGTCACGTGATCAGTGCATGATCAGTCACGTGATACAGTGTGATCAGCCACGTGATCAGTGCATGATGAGCCACGTGATCAGTGCAGGATCAATTACGTGATCAGTGCATGATCAGTCACGACCAGTACATGGTTGCTACGTGATCGTGCATGATCAGCCACGTGAGCAGTGCATGATAGCCACGTGATCAGTGCATGATCAGTCACGTGATCAGCATGATCAGTCACGTGAACAGTGCATGATCATTTACGTGATCAGTGCATGATCAGTCACGTGACCTGTATATGGTAGCTCATGATCATTCCATGACGAACCACGTGAGCAGTGCATGATAGCCACGTGATGTGTGCATGATCAGTTACGTGAGCAGAGTATGATCAGCCACGTGATCAGTGCATGGTCAGCACGTGAACAGTGTATGA
The DNA here is from genome assembly GCF_032452875.1 of Bos javanicus. NCBI lineage: Eukaryota > Metazoa > Chordata > Mammalia > Artiodactyla > Bovidae > Bos > Bos javanicus. The sequence goes on along the minus strand of NW_026893736.1, from coordinate 437,691 downwards.
TCAGCCACGTGATCAGTGCATGATAGCCACGTGATCAGTGCATGATCAGTCACGTGATCAGTGTATGATCAGCCACGTGAACAGTGCATGTTCAGCCACGTGATCAGTGCATGATAGCCACGTGATCAGTGCATGATCAGTTACGTGAGCAGTGTATGATCAGCCACGTGATCAGTGCATGGTCAGACACGTGAACAGTGTATGATCAGCCACGTGATCAGTGCATGATATCCAAGTGATCAGTGCATGATCAATCACGTGATCAGTGTATGATCAGCCACGTGAACAGTGCATGCTCAGTCACGTGATCAGGGCCTGCTGAGCTGCGTGATTACTGTCTGCTCATCTGCTTGACAATTGCCAGCTGAGCTGCACGATTCCTGCCTGTCATCTGCTTGACAATTGCCAGCTGTGCTGCGTAATTCCTGCCTGCTCAGCTGCTTGATTATTGCCAGCTGAGCAGCATGATTCCTCACAGCTGAGTTCCATGATTATTGCCTGCTGACTGTTTGATTCGTGCCTACTCAGCTCTTTGTTTATTGCCTCCAGAGGCACATGATCAGTGTATGATAGCAAACATGATCAGCGCATGATCAGTCACATGATCAGCGCCATTAAGTCACGTGATCACTACATGATAGTCATGTGATCAGTCCATGCTCAGTCACGGTATCAGTGCATGATCAGCCACGTGATCAGTGCATGATCTGTCACATGATTAGTGTATGATCATCCACGTGATCAGTGCATGGGCAGTCATGTGATCAGTGCATGATAGCCACGTGATCAGTGCATGATCAGTCACCTGATGGGTATGATCATTCACGTGACCTGTACATGTAGCTACATGATCATTGCATGATCAGCCACGTGAGTAGTGCATGATAGCCACGTGATCACTGCATGATCAGTCACGTGATCAGTGCATGATCAGTCATGTGACCAGTACATGGTAGCTGCGTGATCATGCATGATCAGCCACGTGAGCAGTGCATGATAGCCACGTGATCAGTGCATGATCAGTCACGTGATCAGTGCATGATCAGTCACGTGATCAGTGCATGATAGCCCGTGATCAGTGCATGATCAGTCCGTGATCAGTATGATCAGCCACGTGATCAGTGCATGATAGCCACGTGATCAGTGCATGATCAGTCACATGATCAGTGCATGATCAGTCACGTGATCAGTGTATGATCAGCCACGTGATCAGTGCATGCTCAGTCACGTGATCAGGGCCTGCTGAGCTGCGTGATTACTGTCTGCTCATCTGCTTGACAATTGCCAGCTGAGCTGTACGATTCCTGCCTGTCATCTGCTTGACAATTGCCACCTGTGCTGCATAATTCCTGCCTGCTCATCTGCTTGATTATTGCCAGCTGAGCAGCATGATATCTGCTGAGTTCCATGATTATTGCCTACTGATTCCTGCCTACTCAGCTCTTTGTTCATTGCATCCAGAGGCACATGATCAGTGTATGACAGAAACATGATCAGCACATGATCAGTCACATGATCAGTGCATGATAAGCCACGTGATCAGTGCATGATCAGTCACGTGATCAGTGCATGATCAGTCATGTGATCAGTGCATGATAGCCACGTGATCAGTGCATGATCAGCCACGTGATCAGTGCATGATCAGTCACGTGATCAGTGCATGATCAGCCACGTGATCAGTGCATGATCAGCCACGTGATCAGTGCATGATCAGCCACGTGATCAGTGCATGATAGCCACGTGATCAGTGCATGATCAGTCACGTGATCGTGTGATCAGCCACGTGATCAGTGCATGATCAGCCACGTGATCAGTGCATGATCAATCACGTGATCAGTGCATGATCAGTCACGTGACCAGCATGGTTGCTACGTGATCGTGCATGATCAGCCACGTGATCAGTGCATGATAGCCACGTGATCAGTGCATGATCAGTCACGTGATCAGTGCATGATAGCTGCGTGATCAGTGCATGATCAGCCACGTGATCAGTGCATGATAGCACGTGATCAGTGCATGATCAGTCACGTGATCAGTGCATGATCAGTCACGTGATCAGTGCATGATCAGCCACGTGATCAGTGCATGATCAGTCACGTGATCAGTGCATGATCAGTCACGTGATCAGTGCATGATAGCCACGTGATCAGTGCATGATCAGCCACGTGATCAGTGCATGATCAGTCACGTGATCAGTGCATGATCAGCCACGTGATCAGTGCATGATCAGCCACGTGATCAGTGCATGATAGCCACGTGATCAGTGCATGATCAGCCACGTGATCAGTGCATGATCAGTCATGATCAGTGCATGATAGCTACGTGATCAGTGCATGATCAGCCACGTGATCAGTGCATGATAGCCACGTGATCAGTGCATGATCAGTCACGTGATCAGTGCATGATCAGTCACGTGATCAGTGCATGATCAGTCACGTGATCAGTGCATGATCAGTCACGTGATCAGTGCATGATAGCTACGTGATCAGTGCATGATCAGCCACGTGATCAGTGCATGATAGCCACGTGATCAGTGCATGATCAGTTCGTGATCAGTGCATGATCAGCCACGTGATCAGTGCATGATCAGCCACGTGATCAGTGCATGATCAGTTCGTGATCAGTGCATGATCAGCCACGTGATCAGTGCATGATCAGTCACGTGATCAGTGCATGATCAGTCACGTGATCAGTGCATGATCATCCACGTGATCAGTGCATGATCAGTCACGTGATCAGTGCATGATAGCCACGTGATCAGTGCATGATCAGTCCCGTGATCAGTGCATGATCAGCCACGTGATCAGTGCATGATAGCCACGTGATCAGTGCATGATCAGCCACGTGATCAGTGCATGATCAGCCACGTGATCAGTGCATGACAGTTCGTGATCAGTGCATGATCAGTCACGTGATCAGTGCATGATAGCCACGTGATCAGTGCATGATAGCCACGTGATCAGTGCATGATCAGTCACGTGATCAGTGCATGATTGCCACGTGATCAGTGCATGATCAGTCACGTGATCAGTGCATGACAGCCACGTGATCAGTGCATGATCAGCCACGTGATCAGTGCATGATAGCCACGTGATCAGTGCATGATCAGTCACGTGATCAGTGCATGATCAGTCACGTGATCAGTGCATGGTAGCTACGTGATCAGTGCATGATCAGCCACGTGATCAGTGCATGATAGCCACGTGATCAGTGCATGATCAGACGTGATCAGTGCATGATCAGTCACGTGATCAGTGCACAGTCACGTGATCAGTGCATGATCAGCCACGTGATCAGTGCATGATAGCCACGTGATCAGTGCATGATCAGTCACGTGATCAGTGCATGATCAGTCACGTGATCAGTGCATGATCAGCCACGTGATCAGTGCATGATCAATTACGTGATCAGTGCATGATCAGTCACGTGACCAGTGCATGATAGCTACGTGATCTGCATGATCAGCCACGTGATCAGTGCATGATAGCCACGTGATCAGTGCATGATCAGTCACGTGATCAGTGCATGATCAGCCACGTGATCAGTGCATGATCAGTCACGTGACAGTGCATGATACCCGTGATCAGTGCATGATCAGCCACGTGATCAGTGCATGACAGCCACGTGATCAGTGCATGATCAGCCACGTGATCAGTGCATGATCAGCCACGTGATCAGTGCATGATCAGTCACGTGATCAGTGCATGATAGCTGCGTGATCAGTGCATGATCAGCCACGTGATCAGTGCATGATAGCCACGTGATCAGTGCATGATCAGCCACGTGATCAGTGCATGATCAGCCACGTGATCAGTGCATGATCAGTCACGTGATCAGTGTGATCAGCCACGTGATCAGTGCGTGATGATAGCCACGTGATCAGTGCATGATAGCCACGTGATCAGTGCATGATCAGTCACGTGATAGTGTGTGATCAGCCACGTGATCAGTGCATGATCAGCCACGTGATCAGTGCATTAGCCACGTGATCAGTGCATGATCAGTCACGTGATCAGTGCATGGTAGCCACGTGATCAGTGCATGATCAGCCACGTGATCAGTGCATGATAGCCACGTGATCAGTGCATGATCAGTCACGTGATCAGTGCATGATCAGTCACGTGATCAGTGCATGATCATTTACGTGATCAGTGCATGATCAGTCACGTGATCAGTACATGGTAGCTACGTGATCAGTGCATGATCAGCCACGTGATCAGTGCATGATAGCCACGTGATCAGTGCATGATCAGTCACGTGATCAGTGCATGATCAGCCACGTGATCAGTGCATGATCAGTCACGTGATCAGTGCATGATAGTCACGTGATCAGTGCATGATCAGTCACGTGATCAGTGCATGATCAGCCACGTGATCAGTGCATGATAGCCACGTGATCAGTGCATGATAGCCAGTGATCAGTGCATGATCAGTCACGTGATCAGTGTATGATCAGCCACGTGATCAGTGCATGATAGCCAGTGATCAGTGCATGATCAGTCACGTGATCAGTGCATGATCAGCCACGTGATCAGTGCATGATCAGCCACGTGATCAGTGCATGATAGCCACGTGATCAGTGCATGATCAGTTACGTGATCAGTGCATGATCAGCCACGTGATCAGTGCATGGTCAGACACGTGAACAGTGTATGATCAGCCACGTGATCAGTGCATGATATCCAAGTGATCAGTGCATGATCAATCACGTGATCAGTGTATGATCAGCCACGTGAACAGTGCATGCTCAGTCACGTGATCAGGGCCTGCTGAGCTGCGTGATTACTGTCTGCTCATCTGCTTGACAATTGCCAGCTGAGCTGCACGATTCCTGCCTGTCATCTGCTTGACAATTGCCACTGCGTAATTCCTGCCTGCTCAGCTGCTTGATTATTGCCAGCTGAGCAGCATGATTCCTCACAGCTGAGTTCCATGATTATTGCCTGCTGACTGTTTGATTCGTGCCTACTCAGCTCTTTGTTTATTGCCTCCAGAGGCACATGATCAGTGTATGATAGCAAACATGATCAGCGCATGATCAGTCACATGATCAGCGCCATTAAGTCACGTGATCACTACATGATAGTCATGTGATCAGTCCATGCTCAGTCACGGTATCAGTGCATGATCAGCCACGTGATCAGTGCATGATCTGTCACATGATTAGTGTATGATCATCCACGTGATCAGTGCATGGGCAGTCATGTGATCAGTGCATGATTAGACGTGATCAGTGCATGATCATGATCAGTGCATGATAGCCACGTGATCAGTGCATGATCAGTCACCTGATGGGTGTATGATCATTCACGTGACCTGTACATGGTAGCACATGATCAGTGCATGATCAGCCACGTGATCAGTGCATGATAGCCACGTGATCAGTGCATGATCAGTCACGTGATCAGTGCATGATCAGTCACGTGATCAGTGCATGATCAGCCACGTGATCAGTGCATGATATCACGTGATCAGTGCATGATCACGTGATCAGTGCATGAAGCTACGTGATCAGTGCATGATCAGCCACGTGATCAGTGCATGATAGCCACGTGATCAGTGCATGATCAGTCACGTGATCAGTGCATGATCAGCCACGTGATCAGTGCATGATGCCACGTGATCAGTGCATGATCAGTCACGTGATCAGTGCATGATCAGCCACGTGATCAGTGCATGATCAGCCACGTGATCAGTGCATGATCAGTCACGTGATCAGTGCATGATCAGCCACGTGATCAGTGCATGATCAGTCACGTGATCAGTGCATGATCAGTCACGTGATCAGTGCATGGCATTCACGTGATCAGTGCATGATCAGCCACGTGATCAGTGCATGATAGCCACGTGATCAGTGCATGATCAGCCACGTGATCAGTGCATGATCAGCCACGTGATCAGTGCATGATCAGCCACGTGATCAGTGCATGATCAGTCACGTGATCAGTGCATGATCAGTCACGTGATCAGTGCATGATAGCCACGTGATCAGTGCATGATCAGCCACGTGATCAGTGCATGATAGCCACGTGATCAGTGCATGATCAGTCACGTGATACGTGTATGATCAGCCACGTGATCAGTGCATGATATCCACGTGATCAGTGCATGATAGCCACGTGATCAGTGCATGATAGCCACGTGATCAGTGCATGATCAGTCACGTGACAGTGTGTGATCAGCCACGTGATCAGTGCATGATGAGTCAGTGATCAGTGCATGATCAATTACGTGATCAGTGCATGATCAGTCACGTGACCAGTACATGGTTGCTACGTGATCATTGCATGATCAGCCACGTGAGCAGTGCATGATAGCCACGTGATCAGTGCATGATCAGTCACGTGATCAGTGCATGATCAGTCACGTGATCAGTGCATGATCATTTACGTGATCAGTGCATGATCAGTCACGTGACCAGTATATGGTAGCTACGTGATCATTGCATGATCAGCCACGTGAGCAGTGCATGATAGCCACGTGATCAGTGCATGATCAGTCACGTGATCAGTGTATGATCAGCCACGTGATCAGTGCATGAGTGCCACGTGATCAGTGCATGATCAGTCACGTGACAGTGTGTGAAGCCACGTGATCAGTGCATGATCAGCCACGTGATCAGTGCATGATCACCACGTGATCAGTGCATGATCAGCCACGTGATCAGTGCATGATAGCCACGTGATCAGTGCATGATCAGTCACGTGATCAGTGCATGATCAGTCACGTGATCAGTGCATGATCAGCCACGTGATCAGTGCATGATCAGTCACGTGATCAGTGCATGATCAGCCACGTGATCAGTGCATGATCAGCCACGTGATCAGTGCATGATAGCCACGTGATCAGTGCATGATAGCCACGTGATCAGTGCATGATCAGTCACGTGATCAGTGCATGATCAGTCACGTGATCAGTGCATGATCAGTCACGTGATCAGTGCATGATCAGCCACGTGATCAGTGCATGATCAATTACGTGATCAGTGCATGATCAGTCACGTGATCAGTACATGGTAGCTACGTGATCAGTGCATGATCAGCCACGTGATCAGTGCATGATAGCCACGTGATCAGTGCATGATCAGCCACGTGATCAGTGCATGATCAGTCACGTGATCAGTGCATGATCAGTCACGTGATCAGTGCATGATCAGCCACGTGATCAGTGCATGAGTCATGTAGCAGTGCATGATAGCCCGTGATCAGTGCATGATCAGTCCCGTGATCAGTGCATGATCAGCCACGTGATCAGTGCATGATAGCCACGTGATCAGTGCATGATCAGTCACGTGATCAGTGCATGATCAGCCACGTGATCAGTGCATGACAGTCACGTGATCAGTGCATGATCAGTCACGTGATCAGTGCATGATCAGCCACGTGATCAGTGCATGATCAGCCACGTGATCAGTGCATGATCAGCCACGTGATCAGTGCATGATCAGCCACGTGATCAGTGCATGATCAGTCACGTGATCAGTGCATGATCAGTCACGTGACCAGTGCATGTAGCTACGTGATCATTGCATGATCAGCCACGTGATCAGTGCATGATAGCCACGTGATCAGTGCATGATCAGCCACGTGATCAGTGCATGATCAGTCACGTGATCAGTGCATGATCAGCCACGTGATCAGTGCATGATAGCCACGTGATCAGTGCATGATAGCACGTGATCAGTGCATGATCAGTCACGTGATACGTGTGATCAGCCACGTGATCAGTGCATGATGAGCCACGTGATCAGTGCATGATCATTACGTGATCAGTGCATGATCAGTCACGTGACCAGTACATGGTTGCTACGTGATCAGTGCATGATCAGCCACGTGATCAGTGCATGATAGCCACGTGATCAGTGCATGATCAGTCACGTGATCAGTGCATGATCAGTCACGTGATCAGTGCATGATCATTTACGTGATCAGTGCATGATCAGTCACGTGACCAGTATATGGTAGCTACGTGATCATTGCATGATCAGCCACGTGATCAGTGCATGATAGCCACGTGATCAGTGCATGATCAGTTACGTGATCAGTGTATGATCAGCCACGTGATCAGTGCATGATGCCACGTGATCAGTGCATGATCAGTCACGTGACAGTGTGATCAGCCACGTGATCAGTGCATGATCAGCCACGTGATCAGTGCATGATAGCCACGTGATCAGTGCATGATCAGTCACGTGATCAGTGCATGATCAGCCACGTGATCAGTGCATGATCAGCCACGTGATCAGTGCATGATCAGCCACGTGATCAGTGCATGATCAATCACGTGATCAGTGCATGATCAGTCATGATCAGTGCATGATAGCCACGTGATCAGTGCATGATCAGCCACGTGATCAGTGCATGATAGCCACGTGATCAGTGCATGATCAGTCACGTGATCAGTGCATGATCAGTCACGTGATCAGTGCATGATCAGCCACGTGATCAGTGCATGATAGCCACGTGATCAGTGCATGATCAGCCACGTGATCAGTGCATGATCAGTCACGTGATCAGTGCATGATCAGCCACGTGATCAGTGCATGATCAGTCACGTGATCAGTGCATGATCAATTACGTGATCAGTGCATGATCAGTCACGTGATCAGTGCATGATAGCTACGTGATCAGTGCATGATCAGCCACGTGATCAGTGCATGATAGCCACGTGATCAGTGCATGATCAGCCACGTGATCAGTGCATGATCAGCCACGTGATCAGTGCATGATCAGTCACGTGATCAGTGCATGATCAGTCACGTGACAGTACATGTAGCTACGTGATAGTGCATGATCAGCCACGTGATCAGTGCATGATAGCCACGTGATCAGTGCATGATCAGCCACGTGATAGTGCATGATCAGTCACGTGATAGTGCATGATCAGCCACGTGATCAGTGCATGATAGCCACGTGATCAGTGCATGATAGCCACGTGATCAGTGCATGATCAGTCACGTGATAGTGCATGATCAGCCACGTGATCAGTGCATGATGAGTCACGTGATCAGTGCATGATCATTACGTGATCAGTGCATGATCAGTCACGTGACAGTACATGGTAGCTACGTGATCAGTGCATGATCAGCCACGTGATCAGTGCATGATAGCCACGTGATCAGTGCATGATCAGTCACGTGATCAGTGCATGATCAGTCACGTGATCAGTGCATGATCATTCGTGATCAGTGCATGATCAGTCACGTGATCAGTATATGGTAGCTACGTGATCATTGCATGATCAGCCACGTGATCAGTGCATGATAGCCACGTGATCAGTGCATGATCAGTCACGTGATCAGTGTATGATCAGCCACGTGATCAGTGCATGAGTGCCACGTGATCAGTGCATGATCAGTCACGTGACAGTGCATGATCAGCCACGTGATCAGTGCATGATCAGCCACGTGATCAGTGCATGATAGCCACGTGATCAGTGCATGATCAGTCACGTGATCAGTGCATGATCAGCCACGTGATCAGTGCATGATCAGACACGTGATCAGTGCATGATCAGCCACGTGATCAGTGCATGATAGCCACGTGATCAGTGCATGATCAGTCACGTGATCAGTGCATGATCAGTCACGTGATCAGTGCATGATAGCCACGTGATCAGTGCATGATCAGTCACGTGATCAGTGCATGATAGTCACGTGATCAGTGCATGATCAATCACGTGATCAGTGCATGATGACGTGATCAGTGCATGGAAGCTACGTGATCAGTGCATGATCAGCCACGTGAGCAGTGCATGATAGCCACGTGATCAGTGCATGATCAGTCACATGATCAGTGCATGATCATCCACGTGATCAGTGCATGATCAGTCACGTGATCAGTGCATGATCAGACGTGATCAGTGCATGATCAGTCCGTGATCAGTGTATGATCAGCCACGTGATCAGTGTGATGAGCCACGTGATCAGTGCATGATAGCCAGTGATCAGTGCATGATCAGTCACGTGATCAGTGTATGATCAGCCACGTGATCAGTGCATGATTGCCACTGATCAGTGCATGATCAGTCACGTGATCAGTGCATGATCAGTCACGTGATCAGTGCATGATCAGCCACGTGATCAGTGCATGATAGCCACGTGATCAGTGCATGATCAGTTACGTGAGCAGTGTATGATCAGCCACGTGATCAGTGCATGGTCAGACACGTGAACAGTGTATGATCAGCCACGTGATCAGTGCATGATATCCAAGTGATCAGTGCATGATCAATCACGTGATCAGTGTATGATCAGCCACGTGAACAGTGCATGCTCAGTCACGTGATCAGGCCTGCTGAGCTGCGTGATTACTGTCTGCTCATCTGCTTGACAATTGCCAGCTGAGCTGCACGATTCCTGCCTGTCATCTGCTTGACAATTGCCAGCTGTGCTGCGTAATTCCTGCCTGCTCAGCTGCTTGATTATTGCCAGCTGAGCAGCATGATTCCTCACACCTGAGTTCCATGATTATTGCCTGCTGACTGTTTGATTCGTGCCTACTCAGCTCTTTGTTTATTGCCTCCAGAGGCACATGATCAGTGTATGATAGCAAACATGATCAGCGCATGATCAGTCACATGATCAGCGCCATTAAGTCACGTGATCACTACATGATAGTCATGTGATCAGTCCATGCTCAGTCACGGTATCAGTGCATGATCAGCCACGTGATCAGTGCATGATCTGTCACATGATTAGTGTATGATCATCCACGTGATCAGTGCATGGGCAGTCATGTGATCAGTGCATGATTAGACGTGATCAGTGCATGATCAGTCTCGTGATCAGTGCATGATAGCCACGTGATCAGTGCATGATCAGTCACGTGATCAGTGCATGATCAGTCACGTGATCAGTGCATGATCAGCCACATGATCAGTGCATGATCAGCCACGTGATCAGTGCATGATCAGTCACGTGATCAGCACATGAACGTGATCAGTGCATGATCAGCCACGTGAGCAGTGCATGATAGCCATGATCAGTGCATGATCAGTCACGTGATCAGTGCATGATCAGTCACGTGATCAGTGCATGATCAGCCACGTGATCAGTGCATGATCAGTCATGATCAGTGCATGGTAGCCACGTGATCAGTGCATGATCAGCCACGTGATCAGTGCATGATAGCCACGTGATCAGTGCATGATCAGTTACGTGATCAGTGTATGATCAGCCACGTGATCAGTGCATGAGTGCCACGTGATCAGTGCATGATCAGTCACGTGATCAGTGTGTGATCAGCCACGTGATCAGTGCATGATCAGCCACGTGATCAGTGCATGATAGCCACGTGATCAGTGCATGATCAGTCACGTGATCAGTGATGATCAGCCACGTGATCAGTGCATGATAGCCACGTGATCAGTGCATGATCAGTCACGTGATCAGTGCATGATCAGTCACGTGATCAGTGCATGATCAGCCACGTGATCAGCATGATCAGCCACGTGATCAGTGCATGATCAGTTACGTGATCAGTGCATGATCAGCCACGTGATCAGTGCATGTCAGTCATGTATCAGTGCATGATAGCCGTATCAGTGCATGATCAGTCCCGTGATCAGTGCATGATCAGCCACGTGATCAGTGCATGATCAGCCACGTGATCAGTGCATGATCAGTCACGTGATCAGTGCATGATCAGCCACGTGATCAGTGCATGATATCCAAGTGATCAGTGCATGATCAATCACGTGATCAGTGTATGATCAGCCACGTGAACAGTGCATGCTCAGTCACGTGATCAGGGCCTGCTGAGCTGCGTGATTACTGTCTGCTCATCTGCTTGACAATTGCCAGCTGAGCTGCATGATTCCTGCCTGTCATCTGCTTGACAATTGCCAGCTGTGCTGCGTAATTCCTGCCTGCTCAGCTGCTTGATTGCCAGCTGAGCAGCATGATTCTCACAGCTGAGTTCCATGATTATTGCCTGCTGACTGTTTGATTCATGCCTACTCAGCTCTTTGTTTATTGCCTCCAGAGGCACATGATCAGTGTATGATAGCAAACATGATCAGCGCATGATCAGTCACATGATCAGTGCCATTAAGTCACGTGATCACTACATGATAGTCATGTGATCAGTCCATGCTCAGTCACGTGCATCAGTGCATGATCAGCCACGTGATCAGTGCATGATAGCCACGTGATCAGTGCATGATAGCCACGTGATCAGTGCATGATAGCCACGTGATCAGCATGATCAGCCACGTGATCAGTGCATGATAGCCATGTGATCAGTGCATGATCAGTCACGTGATCAGTGCATGACAGGCACGTGATCAGTGTATGATCAGCCACGTGATCAGTGCATGATAGCCACGTGATCAGTGCATGATCAGTCACGTGATCAGTGCATGATCAGTCACGTGACCGTACATGTACACAATGATCATTGCATGATCAGCCTGTGATAGTGCATGATAGCCACGTGATCAGTGCATGATCAGTCACGTGATCAGTGCATGATCAGTCATGTGATCAGTGCATGATCAGGCACGTGATCAGTGCATGATCAGCCACGTGATCAGTGCATGATAGCCACGTGATCAGTGCATGATCAGTCACGTGATCAGTGCATGATCAGTCACGTGATCAGTGCATGATAGCTCATGATCAGTGCATGATCAGCCACGTGATCAGTGCATGATAGCCACGTGATCAGTGCATGATCAGTCACGTGATCAGTGCATGATCAGCCACGTGATCAGTGCATGATCAGTCACGTGATCAGTGCATGATCAATTACGTGATCAGTGCATGATCAGTCACGTGATCAGTGCATGATAGCCACGTGATCAGTGCATGATCAGCCACGTGATCAGTGCACATAGCCACGTGATCAGTGCATGATCAGCCACGTGATCAGTGCATGATCAGCCACGTGATCAGTGCATGATCAATTACGTGATCAGTGCATGATCAGTCACGTGACCAGTACATGTGTAGCCACGTGATCAGTGCATGATCAGCCACGTGATCAGTGCATGATAGCCACGATCAGTGCATGATCAGCCACGTGATCAGTGCATGATCAGTCACGTGATCAGTGTGATCAGCCACGTGATCAGTGCATGATATCACGTGATCAGTGCATGATCAGCCACGTGATCAGTGCATGATCAGCCACGTGATCAGTGCATGATCAATTACGTGATCAGTGCATGATCAGTCACGTGACCAGTATGTGGTAGCTACGTGATCAGTGCATGATCAGCCACATGAGCAGTGCATGATAGCCACGTGATCAGTGCATGATCAGTCACGTGATCAGTGCATGATCAGCTCACGTGATCAGTGCATGATAAGTCACGTGATCAGTGCATGATCAATTACGTGATCAGTGCATGATCAGTCACGTGACCAGTACATGGTAGCTACGTGATCATTGCATGATCAGCCACGTGAGCAGTGCATGATAGCCACGTGATCAGTGCATGATCATCACGTGATCAGTGTATGATCATCCGGGTGATCAGTGCATGATCAGTCATGTGATCAGTGCATGATATAGACGTGATCAGTGCATGATCAGTCACGTGATCAGTGCATGATCAGCCACGTGATCAGTGCATGATAGCCAGTGAATGAGTGCATGATAGCCAGTGATCAGTGCATGATCAGTCACGTGATCAGTGTATGATCAGCCACGTGATCAGTGCATGATAGCCACTGATCAGTGCATGATCAGCCACGTGATCAGTGCATGATCAGTTACGTGAGCAGTGTATGATCAGCCACGTGATCAGTGCATGGTCAGACACGTGAACAGTGTATGATCAGCCACGTGATCAGTGCATGATAGCCACGTGATCAGTGCATGATCAGTCACGTGATCAGTGTATGATCAGCCACGTGAACAGTGCATGCTCAGTCACGTGATCTGGGCCTGCTGAGCTGCGTGATTACTGTCTGCTCATCTGCTTGACAATTGCCAGCTGAGCTGCACGATTCCTGCCTGTCATCTGCTTGACAATTGCCAGCTGTGCTGCGAATTCCTGCCTGCTCAGCTGCTTGATTATTGCCAGCTGAGCAGCATGATTCCTCACACCTGAGTTCCATGATTATTGCCTGCTGACTGTTTGATTCGTGCCTACTCAGCTCTTTGTTTATTGCCTCCAGAGGCACATGATCAGTGTATGATAGCAAACATGATCAGCGCATGATCAGTCACATGATCAGCGCCATTAAGTCACGTGATCACTACATGATAGTCATGTGATCAGTCCATGCTCAGTCACGGTATCAGTGCATGATCAGCCACGTGATCAGTGCATGATCAGCCAGGTGATCAGTTCATGATAGCCATGTGATCAGTGCATGATCAGTCACGTGATCAGTGCATGACCAGGCAGTGATCAGTGCATGATCAGCCACGTGATCAGTGCATGATAGCCACGTGATCAGTGCATGATCAGTCACCTGATGGGTGTATGATCAGTCACGTGACCAGTACATGGTAGCTACATGATCATTGCATGATCAGCCACGTGAGTAGTGCATGATAGCCACGTGATCAGTGCATGATCAGTCACGTGATCAGTGCATGATCAGTCACGTGATCAGTGCATGATAGTCACGTGATCAGTGCATGATCAGCCACGTGATCAGTGCATGATCAGTCACGTGATCAGTGCATGATCGCTACGTGATCAGTGCATGATCAGCCACGTGATCAGTGCATGATAGCCACGTGATCAGTGCATGATCAGTCACGTGATCAGTGCATGATCAGTCACGTGATCAGTGCATGATCAGCCACGTGATCAGTGCATGATAGTCACGTGATCAGTGCATGATAGCCACGTGATCAGTGCATGATTCACGTGATCAGTGCATGATAGCCACGTGATCAGTGCATGATCAGTCACGTGATCAGTGCATGATCAGCCACGTGATCAGTGCATGATGCCACGTGATCAGTGCATGATCAGTCACGTGATCAGTGCATGATCAGCCACGTGATCAGTGCATGATCAGCCACGTGATCAGTGCATGATAGCCACGTGATCAGTGCATGATCAGTCACGTGATCAGTGCATGATCAGCCACGTGATCAGTGCATGATAGCCACGTGATCAGTGCATGATCAGTCACGTGATCAGTGCATGATCAGCCACGTGATCAGTGCATGATCAGCCACGTGATCAGTGCATGATCAGCCACGTGATCAGTGCATGATCAGTCACGTGATCAGTGCATGATCAGCCACGTGATCAGTGCATGATCAGCCACGTGATCAGTGCATGATCAGCCACGTGATCAGTGCATGATCAGTCCCGTGATCAGTGCATGATCAGCCACGTGATCAGTGCATGATCAGCCACGTGATCAGTGCATGATCAGTCACGTGATCAGTGCATGATCAGCCACGTGATCAGTGCATGATATCCACGTGATCAGTGCATGATCAGTCACGTGATCAGTGTATGATCAGCCACGTGAACAGTGCATGCTCAGTCACGTGATCAGGGCCTGCTGAGCTGCGTGATTACTGTCTGCTCATCTGCTTGACAATTGCCAGCTGAGCTGCATGATTCCTGCCTGTCATCTGCTTGACAATTGCCAGCTGTGCTGCGTAATTCCTGCCTGCTCAGCTGCTTGATTATTGCCAGCTGAGCAGCATGATTCCTCACAGCTGAGTTCCATGATTATTGCCTGCTGACTGTTTGATTCGTGCCTACTCAGCTCTTTGTTTATTGCCTCCAGAGGCACATGATCAGTGTATGATAGCAAACATGATCAGTGCATGATCAGTCACATGATCAGTGCCATTAAGTCACGTGATCACTACATGATAGTCATGTGATCAGTCCATGCTCAGTCACGTATCAGTGCATGATCAGCCACGTGATCAGTGCATGATAGCCACGTGATCAGTGCATGATCAGCCACGTGATCAGTGCATGATCAGTCACGTGATCAGTGCATGATCAGCCACGTGATCAGTGCATGATCAGCCACGTGATCAGTGCATGATCAGTCACGTGATCAGTGCATGATCAGTCACGTGATCAGTGCATGATCAGCCACGTGATCAGTGCATGATAGCCACGTGATCAGTGCATGATCAGTCACGTGATCAGTGCATGATCAGTCACGTGACAGTGCATGGTAGCTACGTGATCAGTGCATGATCAGCCCGTGATCAGTGCATGATAGCCACGTGATCAGTGCATGATCAGTCACGTGATCAGTGCATGATCAGTCACGTGATCAGTGCATGATCAGCCACGTGATCAGTGCATGATCAGCCACGTGATCAGTGCATGATCAGCCACGTGATCAGTGCATGATCAGTCACGTGATCAGTGCATGATCAGTCACGTGATCAGTGCATGATCAGCTCACGTGATCAGTGCATGATCAGCCACGTGATCAGTGCATGATCAGTCACGTGATCAGTGCATGATCAGTCACGTGATCAGTGCATGATCAGCCACGTGATCAGTGCATGATCAGTCACGTGATCAGTGCATGATCAGCCACGTGATCAGTGCATGATCAGTCACGTGATCAGTGCATGATAGCCACGTGATCAGTGCATGATCAGCCACGTGATCAGTGCATGATCAGCCACGTGATCAGTGCATGATCAGCCACGTGATCAGTGCATGATCAGCCACGTGATCAGTGCATGATCAGCCACGTGATCAGTGCATGATCAGTCACGTGATCAGTGCATGTAGCTACGTGATCAGTGCATGATCAGCCACGTGATCAGTGCATGATAGCCACGTGATCAGTGCATGATAGCCACGTGATCAGTGCATGATCAGTCACGTGATCAGTGCATGATCAGCCACGTGATCAGTGCATGATAGTCACGTGATCAGTGCATGATCAGCCACGTGATCAGTGCATGATCAGCCACGTGATCAGTGCATGATCAGTTACGTGATCAGTGCATGATCAGTCACGTGATCAGTGCATGATAGCTACGTGATCAGTGCATGATCAGCCACGTGATCAGTGCATGATAGCCACGTGATCAGTGCATGATCAGTCACGTGATCAGTGCATGATCAGTCACGTGATCAGTGCATGATCAGTCACGTGATCAGTGCATGATCAATTACGTGATCAGTGCATGATCAGTCACGTGACCAGTACATGGTAGCTACGTGATCATTGCATGATCAGTCACGTGAGCAGTGCATGATAGCCACGTGATCAGTGCATGATCAGTCACGTGATCAGTGTATGATCATCACGTGATCAGTGCATGATCAGTCACGTGATCAGTGCATGATATAGACGTGATCAGTGCATGATCAGTCACGTGATCAGTGCATGATCAGCCACGTGATCAGTGCATGATAGCCAGTGATCAGTGCATGATAGCCAGTGATCAGTGCATGATCAGTCACGTGATCAGTGCATGATCAGCCACGTGATCAGTGCATGATAGCCACGTGATCAGTGCATGATCAGCCACGTGATCAGTGCATGATCAGTTACGTGAGCAGTGTATGATCAGCCACGTGATCAGTGCATGGTCAGACACGTGAACAGTGTATGATCAGCCACGTGATCAGTGCATGATAGCCACGTGATCAGTGCATGATCAGTCACGTGATCAGTGTATGATCAGCCACGTGAACAGTGCATGCTCAGTCACGTGATCAGGGCCTGCTGAGCTGCGTGATTACTGTCTGCTCATCTGCTTGACAATTGCCAGCTGAGCTGCACGATTCCTGCCTGTCATCTGCTTGACAATTGCCAGCTGTGCTGCGTAATTCCTGCCTGCTCAGCTGCTTGATTATTGCCAGCTGAGCAGCATGATTCCTCACACCTGAGTTCCATGATTATTGCCTGCTGACTGTTTGATTCGTGCCTACTCAGCTCTTTGTTTATTGCCTCCAGAGGCACATGATCAGTGTATGATAGCAAACATGATCAGCGCATGATCAGTCACATGATCAGCGCCATTAAGTCACGTGATCACTACATGATAGTCATGTGATCAGTCCATGCTCAGTCACGGTATCAGTGCATGATCAGCCACGTGATCAGTGCATGATCAGCCACGTGATCAGTTCATGATAGCTACGTGATCAGTGCATGATCAGTCACGTGATCAGTGCATGATCAGGCAGGTGATCAGTGCATGATCAGCCACGTGATCAGTGCATGATAGCCACGTGATCAGTGCATGATCAGTCACCTGATGGGTGTATGATCAGTCACGTGACCAGTACATGGTAGCTACATGATCATTGCATGATCAGCCACGTGAGTAGTGCATGATAGCCACGTGATCAGTGCATGATCAGTCACGTGATCAGTGCATGATCAGTCACGTGATCAGTGCATGATAGTCACGTGATCAGTGCATGATCAGCCACGTGATCAGTGCATGATCAGTCACGTGACCAGTACATGGTAGCTACGTGATCATTGCATGATCAGCCACGTGATCAGTGCATGATAGCCACGTGATCAGTGCATGATCAGTCACATGATCAGTGTATGATCATCCACGTGATCAGTGCATGATCAGTCACGTGATCAGTGCATGATATAGACGTGATCAGTGCATGATCAGTCACGTGATCAGTGCATGATCAGCCACGTGATCAGTGCATGATAGCCAGTGATCAGTGCATGATAGCCACGTGATCAGTGCATGATCAGTCACGTGATCAGTGCATGATCAGCCACGTGATCAGTGCATGATAGCCACTGATCAGTGCATGATCAGCCACGTGATCAGTGCATGATCAGTCACGTGATCAGTGCATGATCAGCCACGTGATCAGTGCATGATCAGCCACGTGATCAGTGCATGATCAGCCACGTGATCAGTGCATGATAGCCACGTGATCAGTGCATGATCAGTTACGTGATCAGTGTATGATCAGCCACGTGATCAGTGCATGATAGCCACGTGATCAGTGCATGATCAGTCACGTGATCAGTGTATGATCAGCCACGTGAACAGTGCATGCTCAGTCACGTGATCAGGGCCTGCTGAGCTGCGTGATTACTGTCTGCTCATCTGCTTGACAATTGCCAGCTGAGCTGCACGATTCCTGCCTGTCATCTGCTTGACAATTGCCAGCTGTGCTGCGTAATTCCTGCCTGCTCAGCTGCTTGATTATTGCCAGCTGAGCAGCATGATTCCTCACAGCTGAGTTCCATGATTATTGCCTGCTGACTGTTTGATTCGTGCCTACTCAGCTCTTTGTTTATTGCCTCCAGAGGCACATGATCAGTGTATGATAGCAAACATGATCAGCGCATGATCAGTCACATGATCAGCGCCATTAAGTCACGTGATCACTACATGATAGTCATGTGATCAGTCCATGCTCAGTCACGGTATCAGTGCATGATCAGCCACGTGATCAGTGCATGATCAGCCAGTGATCAGTGCATGATAGCCACGTGATCAGTGCATGATCAGTCACGTGATCAGTGCATGATCAGGCAGGTGATCAGTGCATGATCAGCCACGTGATCAGTGCATGATAGCCACGTGATCAGTGCATGATCAGTCACCTGATGGGTGTATGATCAGTCACGTGACCAGTACATGGTAGCTACATGATCATTGCATGATCAGCCACGTGAGTAGTGCATGATAGCCACGTGATCAGTGCATGATCAGTCACGTGATCAGTGCATGATCAGTCACGTGATCAGTGCATGATAAGTCACGTGATCAGTGCATGATCAGCCACGTGATCAGTGCATGATCAGTCACGTGATCAGTGCATGATCAGCCACGTGATCAGTGCATGATCAGTCACGTGATCAGTGCATGATAGACGTGATCAGTGCATGATCAGTCACGTGATCAGTGCATGATAGCCACGTGATCAGTGCATGATCAGTCACGTGATCAGTGCATGATCAGTCACGTGATCAGTGCATGATAGCCACGTGATCAGTGCATGATCAGCCACGTGATCAGTGCATGATAGTCACGTGATCAGTGCATGATCAGTCACGTGATCAGTGCATGATCAGCCACGTGATCAGTGCATGATCAGCCACGTGATCAGTGCATGATAGCCACGTGATCAGTGCATGATCAGTCACGTGATCAGTGCATGATCAGCCACGTGATCAGTGCATGATCAGTCACGTGATCAGTGCATGATAGCCACGTGATCAGTGCATGATCAGTCACTGATCAGTGCATGATCAGTCATTGACAGTGCATGATAGCTACGTGATCAGTGCATGATCAGCCACGTGATCAGTGCATGATAGCCACGTGATCAGTGCATGATCAGTCACGTGATCAGTGCATGATCAGTCATGTGATCAGTGCATGATCAGCCACGTGATCAGTGCATGATCAGCCACGTGATCAGTGCATGATAGCCACGTGATCAGTGCATGATCAGTCACGTGATCAGTGCATGATCAGTCACGTGATCAGTGCATGATCAGCCACGTGATCAGTGCATGATCAGCCACGTGATCAGTGCATGATCAATTACGTGATCAGTGCATGATCAGTCACGTGACCAGTACATGGTAGCTACGTGATCATTGCATGATCAGCCACGTGAGCAGTGCATGATAGCCACGTGATCAGTGCATGATCAGTCACGTGATCAGTGCATGATCAGTCACGTGAACAGTGCATGATCATTTACGTGATCAGTGCATGATCAGTCACGTGACCAGTATATGGTAGCTACGTGATCATTCCCATGCGAGCCACGTGATCAGTGCATGATAGCCACGTGATGTGTGCATGATCAGTTACGTGAGCAGTGTATGATCAGCCACGTGATCAGTGCATGAGTGCCACGTGATCAGTGCATGATATGTCACGTGACAGGTGTGTGATCAGCCACGTGAACAGTGCATGATCAGCCACGTGATCAGTGCATGATAGCCACGTGATCAGTGCATGATCAGTTACGTGAGCAGTGTATGATCAGCCACGTGATCAGTGCATGGTCAGACACGTGATCAGTGTATGATCAGCCACGTGATCAGTGCATGATATCCAAGTGATCAGTGCATGATCATCACGTGATCAGTGTATGATCAGCCACGTGATCAGTGCATGCTCAGTCACGTGATCAGGGCCTGCTGAGCTGCGTGATTACTGTCTGCTCATCTGCTTGACAATTGCCAGCTGAGCTGCACGATTCCTGCCTGTCATCTGCTTGACAATTGCCAGCTGTGCTGCGTAATTCCTGCCTGCTCAGCTGCTTGATTATTGCCAGCTGAGCAGCATGATTCCTCACAGCTGAGTTCCATGATTATTGCCTGCTGACTGTTTGATTCGTGCCTACTCAGCTCTTTTATTGCCTCCAGAGGCACATGATCAGTGTATGATAGCAAACATGATCAGTGCATGATCAGTCACATGATCAGTGCCATTAAGTCACGTGATCACTACATGATAGTCATGTGATCAGTCCATGCTCAGTCACGGTATCAGTGCATGATCAGCCACGTGATCAGTGCATGATCAGCCACGTGATCAGTTCATGATAGCTATGTGATCAGTGCATGATTTGTCACGTGATCAGTGCATGATCAGGCACGTGATCAGTGCATGATCAGCCACGTGATCAGTGCATGATCAGTCACGTGATCAGTGCATGATCAGTCACGTGATCAGTGCATGATCAGCCACGTGATCAGTGCATGATCAGCCACGTGATCAGTGCATGATCAATCACGTGATCAGTGCATGATCAGTCACGTGACCAGTGCATGGTAGCTACGTGATCATTGCATGATCAGCCACGTGAGCAGTGCATGATAGCACGTGATCAGTGCATGATCAGTCACGTGATCAGTGCATGATCAGTCACGTGATCAGTGCATGATCAGTCACGTGATCAGTGCATGATCAATTACGTGATCAGTGCATGATCAGTCACGTGATCAGTGCATGGTAGCTACGTGATCAGTGCATGATCAGCCACGTGATCAGTGCATGATAGCCACGTGATCAGTGCATGATCAGTCACGTGATCAGTGTATGATCAGCCACGTGATCAGTGCATGATCAGTCACGTGATCAGTGCATGATATAGACGTGATCAGTGCATGATCAGTCACGTGATCAGTGCATGATCAGCCACGTGATCAGTGCATGATCAGACACGTGATCAGTGTATGATCAGCCACGTGATCAGTGCATGATATCCACGTGATCAGTGCATGATCAGTCACGTGATCAGTGTATGATCAGCCACGTGAACAGTGCATGCTCAGTCACGTGATCAGGGCCTGCTGAGCTGCGTGATTACTGTCTGCTCATCTGCTTGACAATTGCCAGCTGAGCTGCACGATTCCTGCCTGTCATCTGCTTGACAATTGCCAGCTGTGCTGCGTAATTCCTGCCTGCTCAGCTGCTTGATTATTGCCAGCTGAGCAGCATGATTCCTCACACCTGAGTTCCATGATTATTGCCTGCTGACTGTTTGATTCGTGCCTACTCAGCTCTTTGTTTATTGCCTCCAGAGGCACATGATCAGTGTATGATAGCAAACATGATCAGCGCATGATCAGTCACATGATCAGCGCCATTAAGTCACGTGATCACTACATGATAGTCATGTGATCAGTCCATGCTCAGTCACGGTATCAGTGCATGATCAGCCACGTGATCAGTGCATGATCTGTCACATGATCAGTGTATGATCATCCACGTGATCAGTGCATGGGCAGTCATGTGATCAGTGCATGATATAGACGTGATCAGTGCATGATCAGTCTCGTGATCAGTGCATGATAGCCACGTGATCAGTGCATGATCAGTCACCTGATGGGTGTATGATCATTCACGTGACCTGTACATGTAGCTACATGATCATTGCATGATCAGCCACGTGAGTAGTGCATGATAGCCACGTGATCAGTGCATGATCAGTCACGTGATCAGTGCATGATCAGTCACGTGATCAGTGCATGATCAGCCACGTGATCAGTGCATGATCAGCCACGTGATCAGTGCATGATAGCCACGTGATCAGTGCATGATCAGTCACGTGATCAGTGCATGATCAGTCACGTGATCAGTGCATGATCAGCCACGTGATCAGTGCATGATAGCCACGTGATCAGTGCATGATCAGTCACGTGATCAGTGCATGATCAGTCACGTGACCAGTACATGGTAGCTACGTGATCATTGCATGATCAGCCACGTGATAGTGCATGATAGCCACGTGATCAGTGCATGATCAGTCACGTGATCAGTGCATGATCAGTCATGTGATCAGTGCATGATCAGCCACGTGATCAGTGCATGATCAGCCAGTGATCAGTGCATGATAGCCACGTGATCAGTGCATGATCAGTCACGTGATCAGTGCATGATCAGTCACGTGATCAGTGCATGATCAGCCACGTGATCAGTGCATGATCAGCCACGTGATCAGTGCATGATCAATTACGTGATCAGTGCATGATCAGTCACGTGATCAGTGCATGATAGCTACGTGATCAGTGCATGATCAGCCACGTGATCAGTGCATGATAGCCACGTGATCAGTGCATGATCAGTCACGTGATCAGTGCATGATCAGTCACGTGATCAGTGCATGATCAGTCACGTGATCAGTGCATGATCAGTTACGTGATCAGTGCATGATCAGTCACGTGACAGTACATGGTAGCTACGTGATCAGTGCATGATCAGCCACGTGATCAGTGCATGATCAGCCACGTGATCAGTGCATGATAGCCACGTGATCAGTGCATGATAGCCACGTGATCAGTGCATGATCAGTCATGTGATACGTGTGTGATCAGCCACGTGATCAGTGCATGATATCCACGTGATCAGTGCATGATAGCCACGTGATCAGTGCATGATAGCCACGTGATCAGTGCATGATCAGTCACGTGATACATGTGTGATCAGCCACGTGATCAGTGCATGATGAGCCACGTGATCAGTGCATGATCAATTACGTGATCAGTGCATGATCAGTCACGTGACCAGTACATGGTTGCTACGTGATCGTTGCATGATCAGCCACGTGAGCAGTGCATGATAGCCACGTGATCAGTGCATGATCAGTCACGTGATCAGTACATGATCAGTCACGTGAACAGTGCATGATCATTTACGTGATCTGTGCATGATCAGTCACGTGACCAGTATATGGAGCTACGTGATCATTCCATGACGAGCCACGTGAGCAGTGCATGATAGCCACGTGATGTGCATGATGAGTTACGTGAGCAGAGTATGATCAGCCACGTGATCAGTGCATGAGTGCCACGTGATCAGTGCATGATATGTCACGTGACAGGTGTGTGATCAGCCACGTGAACAGTGCATGTTCAGCCACGTGATCAGTGCATGATAGCCACGTGATCAGTGCATGATCAGTTACGTGAGCAGTGTATGATCAGCCACGTGATCAGTGCATGGTCAGACACGTGAACAGTGTATGATCAGCCACGTGATCAGTGCATGATATCCAAGTGATCAGTGCATGATCATCACGTGATCAGTGTATGATCAGCCACGTGAACAGTGCATGCTCAGTCACGTGATCAGGGCCTGCTGAGCTGCGTGATTACTGTCTGCTCATCTGCTTGACAATTGCCAGCTGAGCTGCACGATTCCTGCCTGTCATCTGCTTGACAATTGCCAGCTGTGCTGCGTAATTCCTGCCTGCTCAGCTGCTTGATTATTGCCAGCTGAGCAGCATGATTCCTCACAGCTGAGTTCCATGATTATTGCCTGCTGACTGTATGATTCGTGCCTACTCAGCTCTTTGTTTATTGCCTCCAGAGGCACATGATCAGTGTATGATAGCAAACATGATCAGTGCATGATCAGTCACATGATCAGCGCCATTAAGTCACGTGATCACTACATGATAGTCATGTGATCAGTCCATGCTCAGTCACGGTATCAGTGCATGATCAGCCACGTGATCAGTGCATGATCAGCCACGTGATCAGTTCATGATAGCTATGTGATCAGTGCATGATCAGTCACGTGATCAGTGCATGATCAGGCAGGTGATCAGTGCATGATCAGTCACGTGATCAGTGCATGATCAGTCACGTGATCAGTGCATGATCAGTCACGTGATCAGTGCATGATCAGCCACGTGATCAGTGCATGATCAGCCACGTGATCAGTGCATGATCAGTCACGTGATCAGTGCATGATCAGTCACGTGACCAGTGCATGGTAGCTACGTGATCATTGCATGATCAGCCACGTGATCAGTGCATGATAGCCACGTGATCAGTGCATGATCAGTCACGTGATCAGTGCATGATCAGTCACGTGATCAGTGCATGATCAGTCACGTGATCAGTGCATGATCAATTACGTGATCAGTGCATGATCAGTCACGTGACCAGTACATGGTAGCTACGTGATCAGTGCATGATCAGCCACGTGATCAGTGCATGATAGCCACGTGATCAGTGCATGATCAGCACGTGATCAGTGCATGATCATCCGGGTGATCAGTGCATGATCATGTGATCAGTGCATGATATAGACGTGATGTGCATGATCAGTCACGTGATCAGTGCATGATCAGCCACGTGATCAGTGCATGATAGCCATTAATGAGTGCATGATAGCCAGTGATCAGTGCATGATCAGTCACGTGATCAGTGCATGATCAGCCACGTGATCAGTGCATGATAGCCACTGATCAGTGCATGATCAGCCACGTGATCAGTGCATGATCAGTTACGTGAGCAGTGTATGATCAGCCACGTGATCAGTGCATGGTCAGACACGTGAACAGTGTATGATCAGCCACGTGATCAGTGCATGATACCACGTGATCAGTGCATGATCAGTCACGTGATCAGTGTATGATCAGCCACGTGAACAGTGCATGCTCAGTCACGTGATCTGGGCCTGCTGAGCTGCGTGATTACTGTCTGCTCATCTGCTTGACAATTGCCAGCTGAGCTGCACGATTCCTGCCTGTCATCTGCTTGACAATTGCCAGCTGTGCTGCGTAATTCCTGCCTGCTCAGCTGCTTGATTATTGCCAGCTGAGCAGCATGATTCCTCACACTGAGTTCCATGATTATTGCCTGCTGACTGTTTGATTCGTGCCTACTCAGCTCTTTGTTTATTGCCTCCAGAGGCACATGATCAGTGTATGATAGCAAACATGATCAGCGCATGATCAGTCACATGATCAGCGCCATTAAGTCACGTGATCACTACATGATAGTCATGTGATCAGTCCATGCTCAGTCACGGTATCAGTGCATGATCAGCCACGTGATCAGTGCATGATCTCACATGATTAGTGTATGATCATCACGTGATCAGTGCATGGGCAGTCATGTGATCAGTGCATGATATAGACGTGATCAGTGCATGATAGCCACGTGATCAGTGCATGATCAGTCACCTGATGGGTGTATGATCAGTCACGTGACCTGTACATGGTAGCTACATGATCATTGCATGATCAGCCACGTGAGTAGTGCATGATAGCCACGTGATCAGTGCATGATCAGCCACGTGATCAGTGCATGATCAGTCACGTGATCAGTGCATGATCAGTCACGTGATCAGTGCATGATCAGCCACGTGATCAGTGCATGATCAGCCACGTGATCAGTGCATGATCAGTCACGTGATCAGTGCATGATCAGCTCGTGATCAGTGCATGATCAGCCACGTGATCAGTGCATGATAGCCACGTGATCAGTGCATGATCAGTCACGTGATCAGTGCATGATCAGTCACGTGATCAGTGCATGATCATTCGTGATCAGTGCATGATCAGTCACGTGATCAGTATGATCAGCCACGTGATCAGTGCATGATCAGCCACGTGATCAGTGCATGATCAGCCACGTGATCAGTGCATGATCAGTCACGTGATCAGTGTATGATCAGCCACGTGATCAGTGCATGATGCCACGTGATCAGTGCATGATCATCACGTGATCAGTGCATGATCAGCCACGTGATCAGTGCATGATCAGCCACGTGATCAGTGCATGATAGCCACGTGATCAGTGCATGATCAGTCGTGATCAGTGCATGATCAGCCACGTGATCAGTGCATGATCAGTCACGTGATCAGTGCATGATCAGCCACGTGATCAGTGCATGATATCCACGTGATCAGTGCATGATCATCCGTGATCAGTGCATGATCAGCACGTGATCAGTGCATGATAGCCACGTGATCAGTGCATGATCAGCCACGTGATCAGTGCATGATCAGTCGTGATCAGTGCATGATCAGTCACGTGATCAGTGCATGATCAGTTACGTGATCAGTGCATGATCAGTCGTGACCAGTGCATGATCATCGTGATCATTGCATGATCAGCCACGTGAGCAGTGCATGATAGCCACGTGATCAGTGCATGATCAGTCACATGATCAGTGCATGATCAGCCACGTGATCAGTGCATGATCATCACGTGATCAGTGCATGATATAGACGTGATCAGTGCATGATCAGTCACGTGATCAGTGCATGATCAGCCACGTGATCAGTGCATGATCAGCCATGATCAGTGCATGATAGCCACGTGATCAGTGCATGATCAGTTCGTGATCAGTGTATGATCAGCCACGTGATCAGTGCATGGTCAACACGTGACAGTGTATGATCAGCCACGTGATCAGTGCATGATAGCCACGTGATCAGTGCATGATCAGTCACGTGATCAGTGTATGATCAGCCACGTGAACAGTGCATGCTCAGTCACGTGATCAGGGCCTGCTGAGCTGCGTGATTACTGTCTGCTCATCTGCTTGACAATTGCCAGCTGAGCTGCACGATTCCTGCCTGTCATCTGCTTGACAATTGCCAGCTGTGCTGCGTAATTCCTGCCTGCTCAGCTGCTTGATTATTGCCAGCTGAGCAGCATGATTCCTCACACCTGAGTTCCATGATTATTGCCTGCTGACTGTTTGATTCGTGCCTACTCAGCTCTTTGTTTATTGCCTCCAGAGGCACATGATCAGTGTATGATAGCAAACATGATCAGTGCATGATCAGTCACATGATCAGCGCCATTAAGTCACGTGATCACTACATGATAGTCATGTGATCAGTCCATGATCAGTCACGTATCAGTGCATGATCAGCCACGTGATCAGTGCATGATCAGCACGTGATCAGTGCATGATAGCCACGTGATCAGTGCATGATCAGTCACGTGATCAGTGCATGATCAGGCACGTGATCAGTGCATGATCAGCCACGTGATCAGTGCATGATAGCCACGTGATCAGTGCATGATCAGTCACTGATCAGTGTATGATCAGTCACGTGACCAGTACATGGTAGCTACATGATCATTGCATGATCAGCCACGTGATAGTGCATGATAGCCACGTGATCAGTGCATGATCAGTCACGTGATCAGTGCATGATCAGTCACGTGATCAGTGCATGATCAGTCACGTGATCAGTGCATGATCAGCCACGTGATCAGTGCATGATCAGTCACATGATCAGTGCATGATCATCCACGTGATCAGTGCATGATCAGTCACGTGATCAGTGCATGATATAGACGTGATCAGTGCATGATCAGTCACGTGATCAGTGCATGATAGCCACGTGATCAGTGCATGATCAGTCACGTGATCAGTGCATGATCAGTCACGTGACCAGTGCATGATAGCTACATGATCAGTGCATGATCAGCCACGTGATCAGTGCATGATAGCCACGTGATCAGTGCATGATCAGTCACGTGATCAGTGCATGATCAGTCACGTGATCAGTGCATGATCAGCCACGTGATCAGTGCATGATCAGCCACGTGATCAGTGCATGATAGCCACGTGATCAGTGCATGATCAGTCACGTGATCAGTGCATGATCAGCCACGTGATCAGTGCATGATCAGCCACGTGATCAGTGCATGATAGCCACGTGATCAGTGCATGATCAGTCACGTGATCAGTATGATCAGTCACTGACCAGTACATGATAGCTACATGATCAGTGCATGATCAGCCACGTGATCAGTGCATGATAGCCACGTGATCAGTGCATGATCAGTCACGTGATCAGTGCATGATCAGTCACGTGATCAGTGCATGATCAGCCACGTGATCAGTGCATGATCAGCCACGTGATCAGTGCATGATAGCCACGTGATCAGTGCATGATCAGTCACGTGATCAGTGCATGATCAGTCACGTGATCAGTGCATGATCAGCCACGTGATCAGTGCATGATCAGCCACGTGATCAGTGCATGATCAATCACGTGATCAGTGCATGATCAGTCACGTGATCAGTGCATGATAGCTACGTGATCAGTGCATGATCAGCCACGTGATCAGTGCATGATAGCCACGTGATCAGTGCATGATCAGTCACGTGATCAGTGCATGATCAGTCACGTGATCAGTGCATGATCAGTCACGTGATCAGTGCATGATCAATTCGTGATCAGTGCATGATCAGTCACGTGATCAGTGCATGGTAGCTCACGTGATCATTGCATGATCAGCCACGTGATCAGTGCATGATAGCCACGTGATCAGTGCATGATCAGCCACGTGATCAGTGCATGATCAGTCACGTGATCAGTGCATGATCAGCCACGTGATCAGTGCATGATAGCCACGTGATCAGTGCATGATAGCCACGTGATCAGTGCATGATAGCCACGTGATCAGTGCATGATCAGTCACGTGATCAGTGTGTGATCAGCCACGTGATCAGTGCATGATCAGCCACGTGATCAGTGCATGATCAGCCACGTGATCAGTGCATGATCAGTCACGTGATCAGTGCATGATAGCCACGTGATCAGTGCATGATCAGCCACGTGATCAGTGCATGATAGCCACGTGATCAGTGCATGATCAGACACGTGAACAGTGTATGATCAGCCACGTGATCAGTGCATGATATCCAAGTGATCAGTGCATGATCATCACGTGATCAGTGTATGATCAGCCACGTGAACAGTGCATGCTCAGTCACGTGATCAGGGCCTGCTGAGCTGCGTGATTACTGTCTGCTCATCTGCTTGACAATTGCCAGCTGAGCTGCACGATTCCTGCCTGTCATCTGCTTGACAATTGCCAGCTGTGCTGCGTATTCCTGCCTGCTCAGCTGCTTGATTATTGCCAGCTGAGCAGCATGATTCCTCACAGCTGAGTTCCATGATTATTGCCTGCTGACTGTTTGATTGTGCCTACTCAGCTCTTTGTTTATGCCTCCAGAGGCACATGATCAGTGTATGATAGCAAACATGATCAGTGCATGATCAGTCACATGATCAGTGCCATTAAGTCACGTGATCACTACATGATAGTCATGTGATCAGTCCATGCTCAGTCACGGTATCAGTGCATGATCAGCCACGTGATCAGTGCATGATCAGCCACGTGATCAGTGCATGATAGCTATGTGATCAGTGCATGATCAGTCACGTGATCAGTGCATGATCAGGCACGTGATCAGTGCATGATCAGTCACGTGATCAGTGCATGATCAGTCACGTGATCAGTGCATGATCAGTCACGTGATCAGTGCATGATCAGCCACGTGATCAGTGCATGATCAGCCACGTGATCAGTGCATGATCAGTCACGTGATCAGTGCATGATCAGTCACGTGCCAGTGCATGGTAGCTACGTGATCAGTGCATGATCAGCCACGTGATCAGTGCATGATAGCCACGTGATCAGTGCATGATCAGTCACGTGATCAGTGCAGTCACTCCGTGATCAGTGCATGATCAGTCACGTGATCAGTGCATGATCATTACGTGATCAGTGCATGATCAGTCACGTGCCAGTACATGGTAGCTCGTGATCAGTGCATGATCAGCCACGTGATCAGTGCATGATAGCCACGTGATCAGTGCATGATCAGTCACATGATCAGTGTATGATCATCCACGTGATCAGTGCATGATCAGTCATGTGATCAGTGCATGATATAGCCGTGATCAGTGCATGATCAGTCGTGATCAGTGCATGATCAGCCACGTGATCAGTGCATGATAGCCAGTGATCAGTGCATGATAGCCACGTGATCAGTGCATGATCAGTCACGTGATCAGTGCATGATCAGCCACGTGATCAGTGCATGATAGCCACGTGATCAGTGCATGATCAGCCACGTGATCAGTGCATGATCAGTCACGTGATCAGTGTATGATCAGCCACGTGAACAGTGCATGCTCAGTCACGTGATCAGGGCCTGCTGAGCTGCGTGATTACTGTCTGCTCATCTGCTTGACAATTGCCAGCTGAGCTGCGATTCCTGCCTGTCATCTGCTTGACAATTATCAGCTGTGCTGCGTAATTCCTGCCTGCTCAGCTGCTTGATTATTGCCAGCTGAGCAGCATGATTCCTCACACTGAGTTCCATGATTATTGCCTGCTGACTGTTTGATTCGTGCCTACTCAGCTCTTTGTTTATTGCCTCCAGAGGCACATGATCAGTGTATGATAGCAAACATGATCAGTGCATGATCAGTCACATGATCAGCGCCATTAAGTCACGTGATCAGTGCATGATAGTCATGTGATCAGTCCATGCTCAGTCACGTGATCAGTGCATGATCAGCCACGTGATCAGTGCATGATCAGTCACGTGATCAGTGCATGATCAGCCACGTGATCAGTGCATGATCAGTCACGTGATCAGTGCATGATATAGGCGTGATCAGTGCATGATCAGTCACGTGATCAGTGCATGATAGCCACGTGATCAGTGCATGATCAGTCACGTGATCAGTGCATGATCAGTCACGTGATCAGTGCATGATCAGCCACGTGATCAGTGCATGATAGCCACGTGATCAGTGCATGATCAGTCACGTGATCAGTGCATGATCAGTCACGTGATCAGTGCATGATCATTTACGTGATCAGTGCATGATCAGTCACGTGACCAGTATATGTAGCTATCACAGTCATTCCATGACAGCCACGTGATCAGTGCATGATAGCCACGTGATCAGTGCATGATCAGTTACGTGATCAGTGTATGATCAGCCACGTGATCAGTGCATGATGCCACGTGATCAGTGCATGATAGTCACGTGACAGTGTGTGATCAGCCACGTGATCAGTGCATGATCAGCCACGTGATCAGTGCATGATAGCCACGTGATCAGTGCATGATCAGTTACGTGAGCAGTGTATGATCAGCACGTGATCAGTGCATGATGCCACGTGATCAGTGCATGATCAGTCACGTGATCAGTGCATGATCAGCCACGTGATCAGTGCATGAGCCACGTGATCAGTGCATGATCAGCCACGTGATCAGTGCATGATCAGTCACGTGATCAGTGCATGATCAGCCACGTGATCAGTGCATGCTCAGTCACGTGATCAGGGCCTGCTGAGCTGCGTGATTACTGTCTGCTCATCTGCTTGACAATTGCCAGCTGTGCTCGTAATTCCTGCCTGCTCAGCTGCTTGATTATTGCCAGCTGAGCAGCATGATTCCTCACACCTGAGTTCCATGATTATTGCCTGCTGACTGTTTGATTCGTGCCTACTCAGCTCTTTGTTTATTGCCTCCAGAGGCACATGATCAGTGTATGATAGCAAACATGATCAGTGCATGATCAGTCACATGATCAGCGCCATTAAGTCACGTGATCACTACATGATAGTCATGTGATCAGTCCATGCTCAGTCACGGTATCAGTGCATGATCAGCCACGTGATCAGTGCATGATCTGTCACATGATCAGTGTATGATCATCGTGATCAGTGCATGGGCAGTCATGTGATCAGTGCATGATATAGACGTGATCAGTGCATGATCAGTCACGTGATCAGTGCATGATAGCCACGTGATCAGTGCATGATCAGTCACCTGATGGGTGTATGATCAGTCACGTGACCTGTACATGGTAGCTACATGATCATTGCATGATCAGCCACGTGAGTAGTGCATGATGCCACGTGATCAGTGCATGATCAGTCACGTGATCAGTGCATGATCAGTCACGTGATCAGTGCATGATCAGCCACGTGATCAGTGCATGATCAGCCACGTGATCAGTGCATGATAGCCACGTGATCAGTGCATGATCAGTCAGTGATCAGTGCATGATCAGTCACGTGATCAGTGCATGATCAGCCACGTGATCAGTGCATGATAGCCACGTGATCAGTGCATGATCAGTCACGTGATCAGTGCATGATCAGTCACGTGATCAGTACATGTAGCCATGATCAGTGCATGATCAGCCACGTGATCAGTGCATGATGTACGTGATCAGTGCATGATCAGTCACGTGATCAGTGCATGATCAGTCACGTGATCAGTGCATGATCAGCCACGTGATCAGTGCATGATCAGCCAGTGATCAGTGCATGATAGCCACGTGATCAGTGCATGATCAGTCACGTGATCAGTGCATGATCAGTCACGTGATCAGTGCATGATCAGCCACGTGATCAGTGCATGATCAGCCACGTGATCAGTGCATGATCAGCCACGTGATCAGTGCATGATCAGTCACGTGATCAGTGCATGATAGCTACGTGATCAGTGCATGATCAGCCACGTGATCAGTGCATGATAGCCACGTGATCAGTGCATGATCAGTCACGTGATCAGTGCATGATCAGTCACGTGAACAGTGCATGATAAGTCACGTGATCAGTGCATGATCAATTACGTGATCAGTGCATGATCAGTCACGTGATCAGTGCATGGTAGCTACGTGATCAGTGCATGATCAGCCACGTGATCAGTGCATGATAGCCACGTGATCAGTGCATGATAGCCACGTGATCAGTGCATGATAGCCACGTGATCAGTGCATGATCAGTCACGTGATCGTGTGTGATCAGCCACGTGATCAGTGCATGATATCCACGTGATCAGTGCATGATAGCCACGTGATCAGTGCATGATAGCCACGTGATCAGTGCATGATCAGTCACGTGATCATGTGTGATCAGCCACGTGATCAGTGCATGATGAGCCACGTGATCAGTGCATGATCAATTACGTGATCAGTGCATGATCAGTCACGTGACCAGTACATGGTAGCTACGTGATCAGTGCATGATCAGCCACGTGAGCAGTGCATGATAGCCACGTGATCAGTGCATGATCAGTCACGTGATCAGTGCATGATCAGTCACGTGATCAGTGCATGATCATTTACGTGATCAGTGCATGATCAGTCACGTGACCAGTATATGTAGCCACGTGATCAGTGCATGATCAGCCACGTGATCAGTGCATGATAGCCACGTGATCAGTGCATGATCAGTTACGTGATCAGTGTATGATCAGCCACGTGATCAGTGCATGAGTGCCACGTGATCAGTGCATGATCAGTCACGTGATCAGTGCATGATCAGCCACGTGATCAGTGCATGATCAGCCACGTGATCAGTGCATGATAGCCACGTGATCAGTGCATGATCAGTCACGTGATCAGTGTATGATCAGCCACGTGAACAGTGCATGCTCAGTCACGTGATCAGGGCCTGCTGAGCTGCGTGATTACTGTCTGCTCATCTGCTTGACAATTGCCAGCTGTGCTGCGTAATTCCTGCCTGCTCAGCTGCTTGATTATTGCCAGCTGAGCAGCATGATTCCTCACACCTGAGTTCCATGATTATTGCCTGCTGACTGTTTGATTCGTGCCTACTCAGCTCTTTGTTTATTGCCTCCAGAGGCACATGATCAGTGTATGATAGCAAACATGATCAGCGCATGATCAGTCACATGATCAGTGCCATTAAGTCACGTGATCACTACATGATAGTCATGTGATCAGTCCATGCTCAGTCACGGTATCAGTGCATGATCAGCCACGTGATCAGTGCATGATCAGTCACATGATCAGTGTATGATCATCCACGTGATCAGTGCATGATCAGTCATGTGATCAGTGCATGATATAGACGTGATCAGTGCATGATCAGTCTCGTGATCAGTGCATGATAGCCACGTGATCAGTGCATGATCAGTCACCTGATGGGTGTATGATCAGTCACGTGACCTGTACATGGTAGCTACATGATCATTGCATGATCAGCCACGTGAGTAGTGCATGATAGCCACGTGATCAGTGCATGATCAGTCACGTGATCAGTGCATGATCAGTCACGTGATCAGTGCATGATCAGCCACGTGATCAGTGCATGATCAGCCACGTGATCAGTGCATGATAGCTACGTGATCAGTGCATGATCAGTCACGTGATCAGTGCATGATCAGGCACGTGATCAGTGCATGATCAGCCACGTGATCAGTGCATGATAGCCACGTGATCAGTGCATGATCAGTCACCTGATCAGTGCATGATCAGTCACGTGATCAGTACATGGTAGCTACATGATCATTGCATGATCAGCCACGTGAGTCAGTGCATGATAGCCACGTGATCAGTGCATGATCAGTCACGTGATCAGTGCATGATCAGTCATGTGATCAGTGCATGATCAGTCACGTGATCAGTGCATGATCAGCCAGTGATCAGTGCATGATAGCCACGTGATCAGTGCATGATCAGTCACGTGATCAGTGCATGATCAGTCACGTGATCAGTGCATGATCAGCCACGTGATCAGTGCATGATCAGCCACATGATCAGTGCATGATCAGTCACGTGATCAGTGCATGATCAGTCACGTGATCAGTATATGGTAGCTACGTGATCAGTGCATGATCAGCCACGTGATCAGTGCATGATAGCCACGTGATCAGTGCATGATCAGTCACGTGATCAGTGCATGATCAGTCACGTGATCAGTGCATGATAAGTCACCTGATCAGTGCATGATCAGCCACGTGATCAGTGCATGATCAGTCACGTGATCAGTGCATGATAGCTACGTGATCATTGCATGATCAGCCACGTGATCAGTGCATGATAGCCACATGATCAGTGCATGATCAGCACATGATCAGTGCATGATAGCCACGTGATCAGTGCATGATCAGTCACGTGATACGTGTGTGATCAGCCACGTGATCAGTGCATGATAGCCACGTGATCAGTGCATGATAGCCACGTGATCAGTGCATGAGCCACGTGATCAGTGCATGATCAGTCACGTGATCATGTGTGATCAGCCACGTGATCAGTGCATGATGAGCCACGTGATCAGTGCATGATCAATTACGTGATCAGTGCATGATCAGTCACGTGACCAGTACATGGTTGCTACGTGATCGTTGCATGATCAGCCACGTGAGCAGTGCATGATAGCCACGTGATCAGTGCATGATCAGTCACGTGATCAGTGCATGATCAGTCACGTGAACAGTGCATGATCATTTACGTGATCTGTGCATGATCAGTCACGTGACCAGTATATGGTAGCTACGTGATCATTCCATGACAGCCACGTGAGCAGTGCATGATAGCCACGTGATGTGTGCATGATCAGTTACGTGAGCAGAGTATGATCAGCCACGTGATCAGTGCATGAGTGCCACGTGATCAGTGCATGATATGTCACGTGACAGGTGTGTGATCAGCCACGTGAACAGTGCATGATCAGCCACGTGATCAGTGCATGATAGCCACGTGATCAGTGCATGATCAGTTACGTGAGCAGTGTATGATCAGCCACGTGATCAGTGCATGGTCAGACACGTGAACAGTGTATGATCAGCCACGTGATCAGTGCATGATATCCACGTGATCAGTGCATGATCATCACGTGATCAGTGTATGATCAGCCACGTGAACAGTGCATGCTCAGTCACGTGATCAGGGCCTGCTGAGCTGCGTGATTACTGTCTGCTCATCTGCTTGACAATTGCCAGCTGAGCTGCACGATTCCTGCCTGTCATCTGCTTGACAATTGCCAGCTGTGCTGCGTAATTCCTGCCTGCTCAGCTGCTTGATTATTGCCAGCTGAGCAGCATGATTCCTCACAGCTGAGTTCCATGATTATTGCCTGCTGACTGTATGATTCGTGCCTACTCAGCTCTTTGTTTATTGCCTCCAGAGGCACATGATCAGTGTATGATAGCAAACATGATCAGTGCATGATCAGTCACATGATCAGCGCCATTAAGTCACGTGATCACTACATGATAGTCATGTGATCAGTCCATGCTCAGTCACGGTATCAGTGCATGATCAGCCACGTGATCAGTGCATGATCAGCCAGGTGATCAGTGCATGATAGCCATGTGATCAGTGCATGATTTGTCACGTGATCAGTGCATGATCAGGCAGGTGATCAGTGCATGATCAGTCACGTGATCAGTGCATGATCAGTCACGTGATCAGTGCATGATCAGTCACGTGATCAGTGCATGATCAGCCACGTGATCAGTGCATGATCAGTTACGTGATCAGTGCATGATCAGTCACGTGACCAGTACATGGTAGCTACGTGATCATTGCATGATCAGCCACGTGATCAGTGCATGATAGCCACGTGATCAGTGCATGATCAGTCACGTGATCAGTGCATGATCAGTCACGTGATCAGTGCATGATCAGTCACGTGATCAGTGCATGATCAATTACGTGATCAGTGCATGATCAGTCACGTGACCAGTACATGGTAGCTACGTGATCAGTGCATGATCAGCCACGTGATCAGTGCATGATAGCCACGTGATCAGTGCATGATCAGTCACATGATCAGTGCATGATCATCCGGGTGATCAGTGCATGATCAGTCATGTGATCAGTGCATGATATAGACGTGATCAGTGCATGATCAGTCACGTGATCAGTGCATGATCAGCCACGTGATCAGTGCATGATAGCCAGTGAATCAGTGCATGATAGCCAGTGATCAGTGCATGATCAGTCACGTGATCAGTGTATGATCAGCCACGTGATCAGTGCATGATCAGCCACGTGATCAGTGCATGATCAGCCACGTGATCAGTGCATGATCAGTTACGTGAGCAGTGTATGATCAGCCACGTGATCAGTGCATGGTCAGACACGTGAACAGTGTATGATCAGCCACGTGATCAGTGCATGATAGCCACGTGATCAGTGCATGATCAGTCACGTGATCAGTGTATGATCAGCCACGTGAACAGTGCATGCTCAGTCACGTGATCAGGGCCTGCTGAGCTGCGTGATTACTGTCTGCTCATCTGCTTGACAATTGCCAGCTGAGCTGCACGATTCCTGCCTGTCATCTGCTTGACAATTATCAGCTGTGCTGCGTAATTCCTGCCTGCTCAGCTGCTTGATTATTGCCAGCTGAGCAGCATGATTCCTCACCTGAGTTCCATGATTATTGCCTGCTGACTGATTCGTGCCTACTCAGCTCTTTGTTTATTGCCTCCAGAGGCACATGATCAGTGTATGATAGCAAACATGATCAGCGCATGATCAGTCACATGATCAGCGCCATTAAGTCACGTGATCACTACATGATAGTCATGTGATCAGTCCATGCTCAGTCACGGTATCAGTGCATGATCAGCCACGTGATCAGTGCATGATCAGTCACGTGATCAGTGTATGATCATCACGTGATCAGTGCATGGGCAGTCATGTGATCAGTGCATGATATAGACGTGATCAGTGCATGATCAGTCACGTGATCAGTGCATGATAGCCACGTGATCAGTGCATGATCAGTCACGTGATCAGTGCATGATCAGTCACGTGATCAGTGCATGATCAGCCACGTGATCAGTGCATGATAGCCACGTGATCAGTGCATGATCAGTCACGTGATCAGTGCATGATCAGTCACGTGATCAGTGCATGATCAGTTACGTGATCAGTGCATGATCAGTCACGTGACCAGTATATGGTAGCTACGTGATCATTGCATGATCAGCCACGTGATCAGTGCATGATAGCCACGTGATCAGTGCATGATCAGTCACGTGATCAGTGTATGATCAGCCACGTGATCAGTGCATGATGCCACGTGATCAGTGCATGATAGTCACGTGATCAGTGTGTGATCAGCCACGTGATCAGTGCATGATCAGCCACGTGATCAGTGCATGATAGCCACGTGATCAGTGCATGATCAGTTACGTGATCAGTGTATGATCAGCCACGTGATCAGTGCATGATGCCACGTGATCAGTGCATGATCAGTCACGTGATCAGTGCATGATCAGCCACGTGATCAGTGCATGATCAGCCACGTGATCAGTGCATGATAGCCACGTGATCAGTGCATGATCAGTCACGTGATCAGTGCATGATCAGCCACGTGAACAGTGCATGCTCAGTCACGTGATCAGGGCCTGCTGAGCTGCGTGATTACTGTCTGCTCATCTGCTTGACAATTGCCAGCTGTGCTGCGTAATTCCTGCCTGCTCAGCTGCTTGATTATTGCCAGCTGAGCAGCATGATTCCTCACACCTGAGTTCCATGATTATTGCCTGCTGACTGTTTGATTCGTGCCTACTCAGCTCTTTGTTTATTGCCTCCAGAGGCACATGATCAGTGTATGATAGCAAACATGATCAGCGCATGATCAGTCACATGATCAGCGCCATTAAGTCACGTGATCACTACATGATAGTCATGTGATCAGTCCATGCTCAGTCACGGTATCAGTGCATGATCAGCCACGTGATCAGTGCATGATCTGTCACATGATCAGTGTATGATCATCCACGTGATCAGTGCATGGGCAGTCATGTGATCAGTGCATGATATAGACGTGATCAGTGCATGATCAGTCACGTGATCAGTGCATGATAGCCACGTGATCAGTGCATGATCAGTCACCTGATGGGTGTATGATCAGTCACGTGACCTGTACATGGTAGCTACATGATCATTGCATGATCAGCCACGTGAGTAGTGCATGATAGCCACGTGATCAGTGCATGATCAGTCACGTGATCAGTGCATGATCAGTCACGTATCAGTGCATGATCATCACGTGATCAGTGCATGATCAGCCAGGTGATCAGTGCATGATAGCCACGTGATCAGTGCATGATCAGTCACGTGATCAGTGCATGATCAGGCACGTGATCAGTGCATGATCAGCCACGTGATCAGTGCATGATAGCCACGTGATCAGTGCATGATCAGTCACGTGATCAGTGCATGATCAGTCACGTGACCAGTACATGGTAGCTACGTGATCATTGCATGATCAGCCACGTGATCAGTGCATGATAGCCACGTGATCAGTGCATGATCAGTCACGTGATCAGTGCATGATCAGTCACGTGATCAGTGCATGATCAGTCACGTGATCAGTGCATGATCAGCCACGTGATCAGTGCATGATAGCCACGTGATCAGTGCATGATCAGTCACGTGATCAGTGCATGATCAGTCACGTGATCAGTGCATGATCAGCCACGTGATCAGTGCATGATCAGCCACGTGATCAGTGCATGATCAGTTACGTGATCAGTGCATGATCAGTCACGTGATCAGTGCATGATAGCTCGTGATCAGTGCATGATCAGCCACGTGATCAGTGCATGATAGCCACGTGATCAGTGCATGATCAGTCACGTGATCAGTGCATGATCAGTCACGTGATCAGTGCATGATCAGTCACGTGATCAGTGCATGATCAATTACGTGATCAGTGCATGATCAGTCACGTGATCAGTGCATGGTAGCTACGTGATCAGTGCATGATCAGCGTGATCAGTGCATGATAGCCACGTGATCAGTGCATGATAGCCATGATCAGTGCATGATAGCCGTGATCAGTGCATGATCAGTCATGTGATAGTGTGTGATCAGCCACGTGATCAGTGCATGATATCACGTGATCAGTGCATGATAGCCACGTGATCAGTGCATGATAGCCACGTGATCAGTGCATGATCAGTCACGTGATACATGTGTGATCAGCCACGTGATCAGTGCATGATGAGCCACGTGATCAGTGCATGATCAATTACGTGATCAGTGCATGATCAGTCACGTGACCAGTACATGGTTGCTACGTGATCGTTGCATGATCAGCCACGTGAGCAGTGCATGATAGCCACGTGATCAGTGCATGATCAGTCACGTGATCAGTACATGATCAGTCACGTGAACAGTGCATGATCATTTACGTGATCTGTGCATGATCAGTCACGTGACCAGTATATGGTAGCTACGTGATCATTCCATGACGAGCCACGTGAGCAGTGCATGATAGCCACGTGATGTGTGCATGATGAGTTACGTGAGCAGAGTATGATCAGCCACGTGATCAGTGCATGAGTGCCACGTGATCAGTGCATGATATGTCACGTGACAGGTGTGTGATCAGCCACGTGAACAGTGCATGTTCAGCCACGTGATCAGTGCATGATAGCCACGTGATCAGTGCATGATCAGTTACGTGAGCAGTGTATGATCAGCCACGTGATCAGTGCATGGTCAGACACGTGAACAGTGTATGATCAGCCACGTGATCAGTGCATGATATCCAAGTGATCAGTGCATGATCATCACGTGATCAGTGTATGATCAGCCACGTGAACAGTGCATGCTCAGTCACGTGATCAGGGCCTGCTGAGCTGCGTGATTACTGTCTGCTCATCTGCTTGACAATTGCCAGCTGAGCTGCACGATTCCTGCCTGTCATCTGCTTGACAATTGCCAGCTGTGCTGCGTAATTCCTGCCTGCTCAGCTGCTTGATTATTGCCAGCTGAGCAGCATGATTCCTCACAGCTGAGTTCCATGATTATTGCCTGCTGACTGTATGATTCGTGCCTACTCAGCTCTTTGTTTATTGCCTCCAGAGGCACATGATCAGTGTATGATAGCAAACATGATCAGTGCATGATCAGTCACATGATCAGCGCCATTAAGTCACGTGATCACTACATGATAGTCATGTGATCAGTCCATGCTCAGTCACGGTATCAGTGCATGATCAGCCACGTGATCAGTGCATGATCAGCCAGGTGATCAGTTCATGATAGCTATGTGATCAGTTCATGATTTGTCACGTGATCAGTGCATGATCAGGCAGGTGATCAGTGCATGATCAGTCACGTGATCAGTGCATGATCAGTCACGTGATCAGTGCATGATCAGTCACGTGATCAGTGCATGATCAGCCACGTGATCAGTGCATGATCAATACGTGATCAGTGCATGATCAGTCACGTGACCAGTATATGGTAGCTAGGTGATCATTGCATGATCAGCCACGTGAGCAGTGCATGATAGCCACGTGATCAGTGCATGATCAGTCACGTGATCAGTGCATGATCAGTCACGTGATCAGTGCATGATCAGTCACGTGATCAGTGCATGATCAATTACGTGATCAGTGCATGATCAGTCACGTGATCAGTACATGGTAGCTACGTGATCATTGCATGATCAGCCACGTGAGCAGTGCATGATAGCCACGTGATCAGTGCATGATCAGTCACATGATCAGTGTATGATCATCCGGGTGATCAGTGCATGGGCAGTCATGTGATCAGTGCATGATATAGACGTGATCAGTGCATGATCAGTCACGTGATCAGTGCATGATCAGCCACGTGATCAGTGCATGATAGCCAGTTAATGAGTGCATGATAGCCAGTGATCAGTGCATGATCAGTCACGTGATCAGTGTATGATCAGCCACGTGAAAGTGCATGATAGCCACTGATCAGTGCATGATCAGCCACGTGATCAGTGCATGATCAGTTACGTGAGCAGTGTATGATCAGCCACGTGATCAGTGCATGGTCAGACACGTGAACAGTGTATGATCAGCCACGTGATCAGTGCATGATAGCCACGTGATCAGTGCATGATCAGTCACGTGATCAGTGTATGATCAGCCACGTGAACAGTGCATGCTCAGTCACGTGATCAGGGCCTGCTGAGCTGCGTGATTACTGTCTGCTCATCTGCTTGACAATTGCCAGCTGAGCTGCACGATTCCTGCCTGTCATCTGCTTGACAATTGCCAGCTGTGCTGCGTAATTCCTGCCTGCTCAGCTGCTTGATTATTGCCAGCTGAGCAGCATGATTCCTCACACCTGAGTTCCATGATTATTGCCTGCTGACTGTTTGATTCGTGCCTACTCAGCTCTTTGTTTATTGCCTCCAGAGGCACATGATCAGTGTATGATAGCAAACATGATCAGCGCATGATCAGTCACATGATCAGCGCCATTAAGTCACGTGATCACTACATGATAGTCATGTGATCAGTCCATGCTCAGTCACGGTATCAGTGCATGATCAGCCACGTGATCAGTGCATGATCAGTCACATGATCAGTGTATGATCATCCACGTGATCAGTGCATGATCAGTCATGTGATCAGTGCATGATCAGACGTGATCAGTGCATGATCAGTCACGTGATCAGTGCATGATAGCCACGTGATCAGTGCATGATCAGTCACCTGATCAGTGTATGATCAGTCACGTGACCAGTACATGGTAGCTACATGATCAGTGCATGATCAGCCACGTGATAGTGCATGATAGCCACGTGATCAGTGCATGATCAGTCACGTGATCAGTGCATGATCAGTCACGTGATCAGTGCATGATAGCTACGTGATCAGTGCATGATCAGCCACGTGATCAGTGCATGATAGCCACGTGATCAGTGCATGATCAGTCACGTGATCAGTGTGATCAGCCACGTGATCAGTGCATGATAGCCACGTGATCAGTGCATGATAGTCACGTGATCAGTGCATGATCAGTCACGTGATCAGTGCATGATCAGCCACGTGATCAGTGCATGATAGCCACGTGATCAGTGCATGATCAGTCACGTGATCAGTGCATGATCAGCCACGTGATCAGTGCATGATCAGTCACGTGATCAGTGCATGATCAGTCACGTGATCAGTGCATGATAGCCACGTGATCAGTGCATGATCAGCCACGTGATCAGTGCATGATAGCCACGTGATCAGTGCATGATCAGCCACGTGATCAGTGCATGATAGCCACGTGATCAGTGCATGATCAGTCACGTGATCAGTGCATGATCAGCCACGTGATCAGTGCATGATAGCCACGTGATCAGTGCATGATCAGCCACGTGATCAGTGCATGATTGTCCGTGATCAGTGCATGATCAGTCACGTGATCAGTGCATGATCAGCCACGTGATCAGTGCATGATAGCCACGTGATCAGTGCATGATCAGTCACGTGATCAGTGCATGATCAGTCACGTGATCAGTGCATGATCAGCCACGTGATCAGTGCATGATCAGTCACGTGATCAGTGCATGATAGCTACGTGATCAGTGCATGATCAGCCACGTGATCAGTGCATGATAGCCACGTGATCAGTGCATGATCAGTCACGTGATCAGTGCATGATCAGTCACGTGATCAGTGCATGATCAGCTACGTGATCAGTGCATGATCAGCCACGTGAGCAGTGCATGATAGCCACGTGATCAGTGCATGATCAGTCACGTGATCAGTGCATGATCAGTCACGTGATCAGTGCATGATCATTTACGTGATCAGTGCATGATCAGTCACGTGACCAGTATATGGTAGCTACGTGATCATTGCATGATCAGCCACGTGAGCAGTGCATGATAGCCACGTGATGTGTGCATGATCAGTTACGTGATCAGTGTATGATCAGCCACGTGATCAGTGCATGATCAGTCACGTGACAGCTGTGTGATCAGCCACGTGATCAGTGCATGATCAGCCACGTGATCAGTGCATGATAGCCACGTGATCAGTGCATGATCAGTTACGTGAGCAGTGTATGATCAGCCACGTGATCAGTGCATGGTCAGACACGTGAACAGTGTATGATCAGCCACGTGATCAGTGCATGATATCCAAGTGATCAGTGCATGATCAATCACGTGATCAGTGTATGATCAGCCACGTGAACAGTGCATGCTCAGTCACGTGATCAGGGCCTGCTGAGCTGCGTGATTACTGTCTGCTCATCTGCTTGACAATTGCCAGCTGAGCTGCACGATTCCTGCCTGTCATCTGCTTGACAATTGCCAGCTGTGCTGCGTAATTCCTGCCTGCTCAGCTGCTTGATTATTGCCAGCTGAGCAGCATGATTCCTCACAGCTGAGTTCCATGATTATTGCCTGCTGACTG
Source organism: Bos javanicus (assembly GCF_032452875.1). Taxonomy (NCBI): domain Eukaryota; kingdom Metazoa; phylum Chordata; class Mammalia; order Artiodactyla; family Bovidae; genus Bos; species Bos javanicus. The sequence continues at coordinate 392,791 of NW_026893736.1, read as the reverse complement.
TTTGATTCGTGCCTACTCAGCTCTTTGTTTATTGCCTCCAGAGGCACATGATCAGTGTATGATAGCAAACATGATCAGCGCATGATCAGTCACATGATCAGCGCCATTAAGTCACGTGATCACTACATGATAGTCATGTGATCAGTCCATGCTCAGTCACGGTATCAGTGCATGATCAGCCACGTGATCAGTGCATGATAGCCACGTGATCAGTGCATGATCAGCCACGTGATCAGTGCATGATCAGTCACGTGATCAGTGCATGATCAGACGTGATCAGTGCATGATCAGTCACGTGATCAGTGCATGATAGCCACGTGATCAGTGCATGATCAGCCACGTGATCAGTGCATGATAGCCACGTGATCAGTGCATGATCAGTCACGTGATCAGTGCATGATCAGCCACGTGATCAGTGCATGATCAGTCACGTGATCAGTGCATGATCAGTCACGTGACCAGTGCATGATAGCTACGTGATCAGTGCATGATCAGCCACGTGATCAGTGCATGATAGCCACGTGATCAGTGCATGATAGCCACGTGATCAGTGCATGATCAGTCACGTGATCAGTGTGATCAGCCACGTGATCAGTGCATGATCAGCCACGTGATCAGTGCATGATAGCCACGTGATCAGTGCATGATAGCCACGTGATCAGTGCATGATCAGTCACGTGATCAGTGCATGATCAGCCACGTGATCAGTGCATGATAGCCACGTGATCAGTGCATGATCAGCCACGTGATCAGTGCATGATAGTCACGTGATCAGTGCATGATCAGTCACGTGATCAGTGCATGATCAGCCACGTGATCAGTGCATGATAGCCACGTGATCAGTGCATGATCAGTCACGTGATCAGTGCATGATCAGCCACGTGATCAGTGCATGATCAGCCACGTGATCAGTGCATGATAGCCCGTGATCAGTGCATGATCAGTCCGTGATCAGTGCATGATCAGCCACGTGATCAGTGCATGATAGCCACGTGATCAGTGCATGATCAGTCACGTGATCAGTGCATGATCAGCCACGTGATCAGTGCATGATCAGCCACGTGATCAGTGCATGATCAGTCACGTGATCAGTGCATGATCAGTCACGTGATCAGTGCATGATAGCCACGTGATCAGTGCATGATCAGTCACGTGATCAGTGTATGATCAGCCACGTGATCAGTGCATGATCAGTCACGTGATCAGTGCATGCTGAGCTGCGTGATTACTGTCTGCTCATCTGCTTGATTATTGCCAGCTGAGCAGCATGATTCCTCACACCTGAGTTCCATGATTATTGCCTGCTGACTGATTCCTGCCTACTCAGCTCTTTGTTCATTGCCTCCAGAGGCACATGATCAGTGTATGACACCAAACATGATCAGTGCATGATCAGTCACATGATCAGTGCATGATAAGCCACGTGATCAGTGCATGATCAGTCACGTGATCAGTGCATGATCAGTCACGTGATCAGTGCATGATAGCCACGTGATCAGTGCATGATCAGCCACGTGATCAGTGCATGATAGCCACGTGATCAGTGCATGATAGCCACGTGATCAGTGCATGATCAGTCACGTGATCAGTGTGATCAGCCACGTGATCAGTGCATGATAGCCACGTGATCAGTGCATGATCAGCCACGTGATCAGTGCATGATCAGTCACGTGATCAGTGCATGATCAGTCACGTGATCAGTGCATGATCAGCCACGTGATCAGTGCATGATCAGCCACGTGATCAGTGCATGATCAGTCACGTGATCAGTGCATGATCAGTCACGTGATCAGTGCATGTAGCTACGTGATCATTGCATGATCAGCCACGTGATCAGTGCATGATAGCCACGTGATCAGTGCATGATCAGTCACGTGATCAGTGTTGATCAGCCACGTGATCAGTGCATGATAGCCACGTGATCAGTGCATGATCAGCCACGTGATCAGTGCATGATAGTCACGTGATCAGTGCATGATCAGTCACGTGATCAGTGCATGATCAGCCACGTGATCAGTGCATGATAGCCACGTGATCAGTGCATGATCAGTCACGTGATCAGTGCATGATCAGTCACGTGATCAGTGCATGATCAGTCACGTGATCAGTGCATGATCAGCCACGTGATCAGTGCATGATCAGTCACGTGATCAGTGCATGATAGCTACGTGATCAGTGCATGATCAGCCACGTGATCAGTGCATGATAGCCACGTGATCAGTGCATGATCAGTCACGTGATCAGTGCATGATCAGCCACGTGATCAGTGCATGATGCCACGTGATCAGTGCATGATCAGTCACGTGATCAGTGCATGATCAGCCACGTGATCAGTGCATGATCAGCCACGTGATCAGTGCATGATAGCCACGTGATCAGTGCATGATCAGTTACGTGATCAGTGCATGATCAGTCACGTGATCAGTGCATGTAGCTACGTGATCAGTGCATGATCAGCCACGTGATCAGTGCATGATAGCCACGTGATCAGTGCATGATCAGTCACGTGATCAGTGCATGATCAGTCACGTGATCAGTGCATGATCAGCCACGTGATCAGTGCATGATCAGTCATGTGTCAGTGCATGATAGCCCGTGATCAGTGCATGATCAGTCCCGTGATCAGTGCATGATCAGCCACGTGATCAGTGCATGATCAGCCACGTGATCAGTGCATGATCAGTCACGTGATCAGTGCATGATCAGTCACGTGATCAGTGTATGATCAGCCACGTGAACAGTGCATGCTCAGTCACGTGATCAGGGCCTGCTGAGCTGCGTGATTACTGTCTGCTCATCTGCTTGACAATTGCCAGCTGAGCTGCACGATTCCTGCCTGTCATCTGCTTGACAATTGCCAGCTGTGCTGCATAATTCCTGCCTGCTCAGCTGCTTGATTATTGCCAGCTGAGCAGCATGATTCCTCACAGCTGAGTTCCATGATTATTGCCTGCTGACTGATTCGTGCCTACTCAGCTCTTTGTTCATTGCCTCCAGAGGCACATGATCAGTGTATGATAGCAAACATGATCAGTGCATGATCAGTCACATGATCAGTGCATGATAAGCCACGTGATCAGTGCATGATCAGTCTGTGATCAGTGCATGATCAGTCACGTGACAGTGCATGATAGCTGCGTGATCAGTGCATGATCAGCCACGTGATCAGTGCATGATAGCCACGTGATCAGTGCATGATCAGTCACGTGATCAGTGCATGATCAGTCACGTGATCAGTGCATGATCAGTCACGTGATCAGTGCATGATCAGTCACGTGATCAGTGCATGATCAGTCACGTGATCAGTGCATGATAGCTACGTGATCAGTGCATGATCAGCCACGTGATCAGTGCATGATAGCCACGTGATCAGTGCATGATCAGTCACGTGATCAGTGCATGATAGCTGCGTGATCAGTGCATGATCAGCCACGTGATCAGTGCATGATAGCCACGTGATCAGTGCATGATCAGTCACGTGATCAGTGCATGATCAGCCACGTGATCAGTGCATGATCAGCCACGTGATCAGTGCATGATCAGCCACGTGATCAGTGCATGATAGCCACGTGATCAGTGCATGATAGCCACGTGATCAGTGCATGATCAGTCACGTGATCAGTGCATGATCAGCCACGTGATCAGTGCATGATAGCCACGTGATCAGTGCATGATCAGTCACGTGATCAGTGCATGATCAGTCACGTGATCAGTGCATGATCAGCCACGTGATCAGTGCATGATCAGCCACGTGATCAGTGCATGATCAGCCACGTGATCAGTGCATGATAGCCACGTGATCAGTGCATGATCAGTCACGTGATCAGTGCATGATCAGTCACGTGATCAGTGCATGATCATTCGTGATCAGTGCATGATCAGCCACGTGATCAGTGCATGATAGCCACGTGATCAGTGCATGATCAGTCACGTGATCAGTGTGTGATCAGCCACGTGATCAGTGCATGATCAGCCACGTGATCAGTGCATGATAGCCACGTGATCAGTGCATGATATGTCACGTGACAGTGTGTGATCAGCCACGTGAACAGTGCATGTTCAGCCACGTGATCAGTGCATGATAGCCACGTGATCAGTGCATGATCAGTTACGTGAGCAGTGTATGATCAGCCACGTGATCAGTGCATGGTCAGACACGTGAACAGTGTATGATCAGCCACGTGATCAGTGCATGATATCCAAGTGATCAGTGCATGATCAATCACGTGATCAGTGTATGATCAGCCACGTGAACAGTGCATGCTCAGTCACGTGATCAGGGCCTGCTGAGCTGCGTGATTACTGTCTGCTCATCTGCTTGACAATTGCCAGCTGAGCTGCACGATTCCTGCCTGTCATCTGCTTGACAATTGCCAGCTGTGCTGCGTAATTCCTGCCTGCTCAGCTGCTTGATTATTGCCAGCTGAGCAGCATGATTCCTCACAGCTGAGTTCCATGATTATTGCCTGCTGACTGTTTGATTCGTGCCTACTCAGCTCTTTGTTTATTGCCTCCAGAGGCACATGATCAGTGTATGATAGCAAACATGATCAGCGCATGATCAGTCACATGATCAGCGCCATTAAGTCACGTGATCACTACATGATAGTCATGTGATCAGTCCATGCTCAGTCACGGTATCAGTGCATGATCAGCCACGTGATCAGTGCATGATCTGTCACATGATTAGTGTATGATCATCCACGTGATCAGTGCATGGGCAGTCATGTGATCAGTGCATGATATAGACGTGATCAGTGCATGATCAGTCTCGTGATCAGTGCATGATAGCCACGTGATCAGTGCATGATCAGTCACCTGATGGGTGTATGATCATTCACGTGACCTGTACATGGTAGCTACATGATCATTGCATGATCAGCCACGTGAGTAGTGCATGATAGCCACGTGATCAGTGCATGATCAGTCACGTGATCAGTGCATGATCAGTCATGTGACCAGTACATGGTAGCTGCGTGATCATGCATGATCAGCCACGTGATCAGTGCATGATAGCCACGTGATCAGTGCATGATCAGTCACGTGATCAGTGCATGATCAGTCACGTGATCAGTGCATGATCAGCCACGTGATCAGTGCATGATCAGCCACGTGATCAGTGCATGATCAGCCACGTGATCAGTGCATGATCAGTCACGTGATCAGTGCATGATCAGTCACGTGATCAGTGCATGATCAGCCACGTGATCAGTGCATGATCAGCCACGTGATCAGTGCATGATCAATTACGTGATCAGTGCATGATCAGTCACGTGACCAGTACATGGTAGCTACGTGATCATTGCATGATCAGCCACGTGATCAGTGCATGATAGCCACGTGATCAGTGCATGATCAGTCACGTGATCAGTGCATGATCAGTCACGTGATCAGTGCATGATCAGCCACGTGATCAGTGCATGTCAGTCATGTGTCAGTGCATGATAGCCCGTGATCAGTGCATGATCAGTCACGTGATCAGTGCATGATCAGCCACGTGATCAGTGCATGATAGCCACGTGATCAGTGCATGATCAGTCACGTGATCAGTGCATGATCAGTCACGTGATCAGTGTGTGATCAGCCACGTGAACAGTGCATGATCAGTCACGTGATCAGGGCCTGCTGAGCTGCGTGATTACTGTCTGCTCATCTGCTTGACAATTGCCAGCTGAGCTGCACGATTCCTGCCTGTCATCTGCTTGACAATTGCCACCTGTGCTGCATAATTCCTGCCTGCTCATCTGCTTGATTATTGCCAGCTGAGCAGCATGATTTCTCAGAGCTGAGTTCCATGATTATAGCCTGCTGACTGATTCGTGCCTACTCAGCTCTATGTTCATTGCCTCCAGAGGCACATGATCAGTGTATGACACCAAACATGATCAGTGCATGATCAGTCACATGATCAGTGCATGATAAGCCACGTGATCAGTGCATGATCAGTCACGTGATCAGTGCATGATCAGTCACGTGATCAGTGCATGATAGCCACGTGATCAGTGCATGATCAGCCACGTGATCAGTGCATGATAGCCACGTGATCAGTGCATGATCAGTCACGTGATCAGTGCATGATCAGTCACGTGATCAGTGTATGATCAGCCACGTGAACAGTGCATGATCAGTCACGTGATCAGGGCCTGCTGAGCTGCGTGATTACTGTCTGCTCATCTGCTTGACAATTGCCAGCTGAGCTGCACGATTCCTGCCTGTCATCTGCTTGACAATTGCCAGCTGTGCTGCATAATTCCTGCCTGCTCAGCTGCTTGATTATTGCCAGCTGAGCAGCATGATTCCTCACAGCTGAGTTCCATGATTATTGCCTGCTGACTGATTCGTGCCTACTCAGCTCTTTGTTCATTGCCTCCAGAGGCACATGATCAGTGTATGATAGCAAACATGATCAGTGCATGATCAGTCACATGATCAGTGCATGATAAGCCACGTGATCAGTGCATGATCAGTCACGTGATCAGTGCATGATCAGTCACGTGATCAGTGCATGATAGCCACGTGATCAGTGCATGATCAGCCACGTGATCAGTGCATGATAGCCACGTGATCAGTGCATGATCAGCCACGTGATCAGTGCATGATCAGTCACGTGATCAGTGCATGATCAGCCACGTGATCAGTGCATGATAGCCACGTGATCAGTGCATGATCAGCCACGTGATCAGTGCATGATCAGTCACGTGATCAGTGCATGATCAGTCACGTGATCAGTGCATGATCAGCCACGTGATCAGTGCATGATCAGCCACGTGATCAGTGCATGATCAGTCACGTGATCAGTGCATGATCAGTCACGTGACCAGTACATGGTAGCTACGTGATCAGTGCATGATCAGCCACGTGATCAGTGCATGATAGCCACGTGATCAGTGCATGATCAGCCACGTGATCAGTGCATGATCAGTCACGTGATCGTGCATGATCAGCCACGTGATCAGTGCATGATATCCACGTGATCAGTGCATGATAGCCACGTGATCAGTGCATGATAGCCACGTGATCAGTGCATGATCAGTCACGTGATCATGTGTGATCAGCCACGTGATCAGTGCATGATCAATTACGTGATCAGTGCATGATCAGTCACGTGACCAGTACATGGTTGCTACGTGATCATTGCATGATCAGCCACGTGAGCAGTGCATGATAGCCACGTGATCAGTGCATGATCAGTCACGTGATCAGTACATGATCAGTCACGTGAACAGTGCATGATCATTTACGTGATCAGTGCATGATCAGTCACGTGACCAGTATATGGTAGCTACGTGATCATTCCATGACGAGCCACGTGAGCAGTGCATGATAGCCACGTGATGTGTGCATGATCAGTTACGTGAGCAGAGTATGATCAGCCACGTGATCAGTGCATGAGTGCCACGTGATCAGTGCATGATATGTCACGTGACAGGTGTGTGATCAGCCACGTGAACAGTGCATGTTCAGCCACGTGATCAGTGCATGATAGCCACGTGATCAGTGCATGATCAGTTACGTGAGCAGTGTATGATCAGCCACGTGATCAGTGCATGGTCAGACACGTGAACAGTGTATGATCAGCCACGTGATCAGTGCATGATATCCAAGTGATCAGTGCATGATCATCACGTGATCAGTGTATGATCAGCCACGTGAACAGTGCATGCTCAGTCACGTGATCAGGGCCTGCTGAGCTGCGTGATTACTGTCTGCTCATCTGCTTGACAATTGCCAGCTGAGCTGCACGATTCCTGCCTGTCATCTGCTTGACAATTGCCAGCTGTGCTGCGTAATTCCTGCCTGCTCAGCTGCTTGATTATTGCCAGCTGAGCAGCATGATTCCTCACAGCTGAGTTCCATGATTATTGCCTGCTGACTGTTTGATTCGTGCCTACTCAGCTCTTTGTTTATTGCCTCCAGAGGCACATGATCAGTGTATGATAGCAAACATGATCAGCGCATGATCAGTCACATGATCAGCGCCATTAAGTCACGTGATCACTACATGATAGTCATGTGATCAGTCCATGCTCAGTCACGGTATCAGTGCATGATCAGCCACGTGATCAGTGCATGATCAGCCACGTGATCAGTGCATGATAGCCATGTGATCAGTGCATGATCAGTCACGTGATCAGTGCATGATCAGGCACGTGATCAGTGCATGATCAGTCACCTGATGGGTGTATGATCAGTCACGTGACCAGTACATGGTAGCTACATGATCATTGCATGATCAGCCACGTGAGTAGTGCATGATAGCCACGTGATCAGTGCATGATCAGTCACGTGATCAGTGCATGATCAGTCATGTGATCAGTGCATGATCAGGCACGTGATCAGTGCATGATCAGCCACGTGATCAGTGCATGATAGCCACGTGATCAGTGCATGATCAGTCACGTGATCAGTGCATGATCAGTCACGTGATCAGTGCATGATCAGCCACGTGATCAGTGCATGATCAGCCACGTGATCAGTGCATGATCATTACGTGATCAGTGCATGATCAGTCACGTGATCAGTGCATGATCAGCCACGTGATCAGTGCATGATCAGCCACGTGATCAGTGCATGATCAGTCACGTGATCAGTGCATGATCAGTCACGTGATCAGTGCATGATCAGCCACGTGATCAGTGCATGATAGCCACGTGATCAGTGCATGATCAGTCACGTGATCAGTGCATGATCAGTCACGTGATCAGTGCATGATCAGCCACGTGATCAGTGCATGATCAGTCACGTGATCGTGTGTGATCAGCCACGTGATCAGTGCATGATATCAGTGCATGATAGCCACGTGATCAGTGCATGATAGCCACGTGATCAGTGCATGATCAGTCACGTGATCAGTGTGTGATCAGCCACGTGATCAGTGCATGATATCAGTGCATGAGAGCCACGTGATCAGTGCATGATAGCCACGTGATCAGTGCATGATCAGTCACGTGATCAGTGCATGATCAGCCACGTGATCAGTGCATGATATCAGTGCATGATAGCCACGTGATCAGTGCATGATCAGCCACGTGATCAGTGCATGATCAGTCACGTGATCAGTGCATGATCAGCCACGTGATCAGTGCATGATATCAGTGCATGAGAGCCACGTGATCAGTGCATGATAGCCACGTGATCAGTGCATGATAGCCACGTGATCAGTGCATGATAGTCACGTGATCAGTGCATGATCAGTCACGTGATCAGTGCATGATCAGCCACGTGATCAGTGCATGATCAGCCACGTGATCAGTGCATGATCAGCCACGTGATCAGTGCATGATCAGTCACGTGATCAGTGCATGATAGCTACGTGATCAGTGCATGATCAGCCACGTGATCAGTGCATGATCAGCCACGTGATCAGTGCATGATCAGCCACGTGATCAGTGCATGATCAGTCACGTGATCAGTGCATGATCAGTCACGTGATCAGTGTATGATCAGCCACGTGAACAGTGCATGCTCAGTCACGTGATCAGGGCCTGCTGAGCTGCGTGATTACTGTCTGCTCATCTGCTTGACAATTGCCAGCTGAGCTGCACGATTCCTGCCTGTCATCTGCTTGACAATTGCCAGCTGTGCTGCGTAATTCCTGCCTGCTCAGCTGCTTGATTATTGCCAGCTGAGCAGCATGATTCCTCACAGCTGAGTTCCATGATTATTGCCTGCTGACTTTTGATTCGTGCCTACTCAGCTCTTTGTTTATTGCCTCCAGAGGCACATGATCAGTGTATGATAGCAAACATGATCAGCGCATGATCAGTCACATGATCAGCGCCATTAAGTCACGTGATCACTACATGATAGTCATGTGATCAGTCCATGCTCAGTCACGGTATCAGTGCATGATCAGCCACGTGATCAGTGCATGATCTGTCACATGATTAGTGTATGATCATCCACGTGATCAGTGCATGGCAGTCATGTGATCAGTGCATGATATAGACGTGATCAGTGCATGATCAGTGCATGATCAGTGCATGATCAGTCACCTGATGGGTGTATGATCATTCACGTGACCTGTACATGGTAGCTACATGATCATTGCATGATCAGCCACGTGAGTAGTGCATGATAGCCACGTGATCAGTGCATGATCAGTCACGTGATCAGTGCATGATCAGTCATGTGACCAGTACATGGTAGCTGCGTGATCATGCATGATCAGCCACGTGAGCAGTGCATGATAGCCACGTGATCAGTGCATGATCAGACACGTGATCAGTGCATGATCAGTCACGTGATCAGTGCATGATCAGCCACGTGATCAGTGCATGATCAGTCACGTGATCAGTGTATGATCAGCCACGTGATCAGTGCATGATAGCCACGTGATCAGTGCATGATCAGTCACGTGATCAGTGCATGATCAGTCACGTGATCAGTGCATGATCAGCCACGTGATCAGTGCATGATCAGCCACGTGATCAGTGCATGATCAGTTACGTGATCAGTGCATGATCAGTCACGTGATCAGTGCATGATAGCTACGTGATCAGTGCATGATCAGCCACGTGATCAGTGCATGATAGCCACGTGATCAGTGCATGATAGCCACGTGATCAGTGCATGATCAGCCACGTGATCAGTGCATGATCAGTCACGTGATCAGTGCATGATCAGTCACGTGATCAGTGCATGATCAGTCACGTGATCAGTGCATGATCAGCCACGTGATCAGTGCATGATCAGTCACGTGATCAGTGCATGATAGCTACGTGATCAGTGCATGATCAGCCACGTGATCAGTGCATGATAGCCACGTGATCAGTGCATGATCAGTCACGTGATCAGTGCATGATCAGTCACGTGATCAGTGCATGATCAGTCACGTGATCAGTGCATGATCAATCACGTGATCAGTGCATGATCAGTCACGTGATCAGTACATGATAGCTACGTGATCAGTGCATGATCAGCCACGTGATCAGTGCATGATAGCCACGTGATCAGTGCATGATCAGTCACATGATCAGTGCATGATCATCCACGTGATCAGTGCATGATCAGCCACGTGATCAGTGCATGATATAGACGTGATCAGTGCATGATCAGTCACGTGATCAGTGCATGATCAGCCACGTGATCAGTGCATGATAGCCACGTGATCAGTGCATGATAGCCACGTGATCAGTGCATGATCAGTCACGTGATCAGTGCATGATCAGCCACGTGATCAGTGCATGATAGCCACGTGATCAGTGCATGATCAGTCACGTGATCAGTGCATGATCAGTCACGTGATCAGTGCATGATCAGCCACGTGATCAGTGCATGATCAGTCACGTGATCAGTGCATGATCAGCCACGTGATCAGTGCATGATCAGTCACGTGATCAGTGCATGATCAGCCACGTGATCAGTGCATGATCAGTCACGTGATCAGTGCATGATAGCCCGTGATCAGTGCATGATCAGTCACGTGATCAGTGCATGATCAGTCACGTGATCAGTGCATGATAGCTACGTGATCAGTGCATGATCAGCCACGTGATCAGTGCATGATAGCCACGTGATCAGTGCATGATCAGCCACGTGATCAGTGCATGATCAGCCACGTGATCAGTGCATGATAGCCACGTGATCAGTGCATGATCAGTCACGTGATCAGTGCATGATCAGTCACGTGATCAGTGCATGATCAGCCACGTGATCAGTGCATGATAGCCACGTGATCAGTGCATGATCAGTCACGTGATCAGTGCATGATCAGTCACGTGACAGGTATGATAGCCACGTGATCAGTGCATGATCAGCCACGTGATCAGTGCATGATAGCCACGTGATCAGTGCATGATCAGTCACGTGATCAGTGCATGATCAGCCACGTGATCAGTGCATGATCAGTTACGTGATCAGTGTATGATCAGCCACGTGATCAGTGCATGGTCAGACACGTGAACAGTGTATGATCAGCCACGTGATCAGTGCATGATATCCAAGTGATCAGTGCATGATCAGTCACGTGATCAGTGTATGATCAGCCACGTGAACAGTGCATGCTCAGTCACGTGATCAGGGCCTGCTGAGCTGCGTGATTACTGTCTGCTCATCTGCTTGACAATTGCCAGCTGAGCTGCACGATTCCTGCCTGTCATCTGCTTGACAATTGCCAGCTGTGCTGCGTAATTCCTGCCTGCTCAGCTGCTTGATTATTGCCAGCTGAGCAGCATGATTCCTCACAGCTGAGTTCCATGATTATTGCCTGCTGACTGTTTGATTCGTGCCTACTCAGCTCTTTGTTTATTGCCTCCAGAGGCACATGATCAGTGTATGATAGCAAACATGATCAGCGCATGATCAGTCACATGATCAGCGCCATTAAGTCACGTGATCACTACATGATAGTCATGTGATCAGTCCATGCTCAGTCACGGTATCAGTGCATGATCAGCCACGTGATCAGTGCATGATCTGTCACATGATCAGTGTATGATCATCCACGTGATCAGTGCATGGGCAGTCATGTGATCAGTGCATGATCAGACGTGATCAGTGCATGATCAGTCTCGTGATCAGTGCATGATAGCCACGTGATCAGTGCATGATCAGTCACCTGATGGGTGTATGATCATTCACGTGACCAGTACATGGTAGCTACATGATCAGTGCATGATCAGCCACGTGATCAGTGCATGATAGCCACGTGATCAGTGCATGATCAGTCACGTGATCAGTGCATGATCAGTCACGTGATCAGTGCATGATCAGCCACGTGATCAGTGCATGATCAGCCACGTGATCAGTGCATGATCAGTCACGTGATCAGTGCATGATAGCTACGTGATCAGTGCATGATCAGCCACGTGATCAGTGCATGATAGCCACGTGATCAGTGCATGATCAGTCACGTGATCAGTGCATGATCAGTCACGTGATCAGTGCATGATAGCTACGTGATCAGTGCATGATCAGCCACGTGATCAGTGCATGATAGCCACGTGATCAGTGCATGATCAGTCACGTGATCAGTGCATGATCAGTCACGTGATCAGTGCATGATAGCTGCGTGATCAGTGCATGATCAGCCACGTGATCAGTGCATGATAGCCACGTGATCAGTGCATGATCAGTCACGTGATCAGTGCATGATCAGTCACGTGATCAGTGCATGATCAGCCACGTGATCAGTGCATGATCAGTCACGTGATCAGTGCATGATCAGCCACGTGATCAGTGCATGATCAGCCACGTGATCAGTGCATGATCAGTCACGTGATCAGTGCATGATCAGTCACGTGATCAGTGCATGATAGCTACGTGATCAGTGCATGATCAGCCACGTGATCAGTGCATGATAGCCACGTGATCAGTGCATGATCAGCCACGTGATCAGTGCATGATCAGTCACGTGATCAGTGCATGATCAGTCACGTGATCAGTGCATGATCAGTCACGTGATCAGTGCATGATCAGCCACGTGATCAGTGCATGATAGCCACGTGATCAGTGCATGATCAGTCACGTGATCAGTGCATGATCAGTCACGTGATCAGTGCATGATCAGCCACGTGATCAGTGCATGATCAGTCACGTGATCAGTGTGTGATCAGCCACGTGATCAGTGCATGATATCAGTGCATGAGAGCCACGTGATCAGTGCATGATAGCCACGTGATCAGTGCATGATCAGTCACGTGATCGTGTGTGATCAGCCACGTGATCAGTGCATGATATCAGTGCATGAGAGCCACGTGATCAGTGCATGATAGCCACGTGATCAGTGCATGATCAGTCACGTGATCGTGTGTGATCAGCCACGTGATCAGTGCATGATATCAGTGCATGAGAGCCACGTGATCAGTGCATGATAGCCACGTGATCAGTGCATGATCAGTCACGTGATCAGTGCATGATCAGCCACGTGATCAGTGCATGATATCAGTGCATGAGAGCCACGTGATCAGTGCATGATAGCCACGTGATCAGTGCATGATAGCCACGTGATCAGTGCATGATAGTCACGTGATCAGTGCATGATCAGTCACGTGATCAGTGCATGATCAGCCACGTGATCAGTGCATGATCAGCCACGTGATCAGTGCATGATCAGCCACGTGATCAGTGCATGATCAGTCACGTGATCAGTGCATGATAGCTACGTGATCAGTGCATGATCAGCCACGTGATCAGTGCATGATCAGCCACGTGATCAGTGCATGATCAGCCACGTGATCAGTGCATGATCAGTCACGTGATCAGTGCATGATCAGTCACGTGATCAGTGTATGATCAGCCACGTGAACAGTGCATGCTCAGTCACGTGATCAGGGCCTGCTGAGCTGCGTGATTACTGTCTGCTCATCTGCTTGACAATTGCCAGCTGAGCTGCACGATTCCTGCCTGTCATCTGCTTGACAATTGCCAGCTGTGCTGCGTAATTCCTGCCTGCTCAGCTGCTTGATTATTGCCAGCTGAGCAGCATGATTCCTCACAGCTGAGTTCCATGATTATTGCCTGCTGACTGTTTGATTCGTGCCTACTCAGCTCTTTGTTTATTGCCTCCAGAGGCACATGATCAGTGTATGATAGCAAACATGATCAGCGCATGATCAGTCACATGATCAGCGCCATTAAGTCACGTGATCACTACATGATAGTCATGTGATCAGTCCATGCTCAGTCACGGTATCAGTGCATGATCAGCCACGTGATCAGTGCATGATCTGTCACATGATTAGTGTATGATCATCCACGTGATCAGTGCATGGGCAGTCATGTGATCAGTGCATGATATAGACGTGATCAGTGCATGATCAGTGCATGATCAGTGCATGATCAGTCACCTGATGGGTGTATGATCATTCACGTGACCTGTACATGGTAGCTACATGATCATTGCATGATCAGCCATGTGAGTAGTGCATGATAGCCACGTGATCAGTGCATGATCAGTCACGTGATCAGTGCATGATCAGTCATGTGACCAGTACATGGTAGCTGCATGATCATGCATGATCAGCCACGTGAGCAGTGCATGATAGCCACGTGATCAGTGCATGATCAGACACGTGATCAGTGCATGATCAGTCACGTGATCAGTGCATGATCAGCCACGTGATCAGTGCATGATCAGCCACGTGATCAGTGCATGATCAGCCACGTGATCAGTGCATGATAGCCACGTGATCAGTGCATGATCAGTCACGTGATCAGTGCATGATCAGTCACGTGATCAGTGCATGATCAGCCACGTGATCAGTGCATGATCAGCCACGTGATCAGTGCATGATCAGTCACGTGATCAGTGCATGATCAGTCACGTGATCAGTGCATGATAGCTACGTGATCAGTGCATGATCAGCCACGTGATCAGTGCATGATAGCCACGTGATCAGTGCATGATAGCCACGTGATCAGTGCATGATCAGCCACGTGATCAGTGCATGATCAGTCACGTGATCAGTGCATGATCAGTCACGTGATCAGTGCATGATCAGTCACGTGATCAGTGCATGATCAGCCACGTGATCAGTGCATGATCAGTCACGTGATCAGTGCATGATAGCCACGTGATCAGTGCATGATCAGCCACGTGATCAGTGCATGATAGCCACGTGATCAGTGCATGATCAGTCACGTGATCAGTGCATGATCAGTCACGTGATCAGTGCATGATCAGTCACGTGATCAGTGCATGATCAATTACGTGATCAGTGCATGATCAGTCACGTGACCAGTACATGGTAGCTACGTGATCATTGCATGATCAGCCACGTGATCAGTGCATGATAGCCACGTGATCAGTGCATGATCTGTCACATGATCAGTGTATGATCATCCACGTGATCAGTGCATGATCAGCCATGTGATCAGTGCATGATATAGACGTGATCAGTGCATGATCAGTCACGTGATCAGTGCATGATCAGCCACGTGATCAGTGCATGATAGCCACGTGATCAGTGCATGATAGCCAGTGATCAGTGCATGATCAGTCACGTGATCAGTGCATGATCAGCCACGTGATCAGTGCATGATAGCCACGTGATCAGTGCATGATCAGTCACGTGATCAGTGCATGATCAGTCACGTGATCAGTGCATGATCAGCCACGTGATCAGTGCATGATCAGTCACGTGATCAGTGCATGATCAGCCACGTGATCAGTGCATGATCAGTCACGTGATCAGTGCATGATCAGCCACGTGATCAGTGCATGATCAGTCATGTGATCAGTGCATGATAGCCCGTGATCAGTGCATGATCAGTCACGTGATCAGTGCATGATCAGTCACGTGATCAGTGCATGATAGCCACGTGATCAGTGCATGATCAGCCACGTGATCAGTGCATGATAGCCACGTGATCAGTGCATGATCAGCCACGTGATCAGTGCATGATCAGCCACGTGATCAGTGCATGATCAGCCACGTGATCAGTGCATGATCAGTCACGTGATCAGTGCATGATCAGTCACGTGATCAGTGCATGATCAGCCACGTGATCAGTGCATGATAGCCACGTGATCAGTGCATGATCAGTCACGTGATCAGTGCATGATCAGTCACGTGACAGGTATGGTAGCCACGTGATCAGTGCATGATCAGCCACGTGATCAGTGCATGATAGCCACGTGATCAGTGCATGATCAGTCACGTGATCAGTGCATGATCAGCCACGTGATCAGTGCATGATCAGTTACGTGATCAGTGTATGATCAGCCACGTGATCAGTGCATGGTCAGACACGTGAACAGTGTATGATCAGCCTCGTGATCAGTGCATGATATCCAAGTGATCAGTGCATGATCAATCACGTGATCAGTGTATGATCAGCCACGTGAACAGTGCATGCTCAGTCACGTGATCAGGGCCTGCTGAGCTGCGTGATTACTGTCTGCTCATCTGCTTGACAATTGCCAGCTGAGCTGCATGATTCCTGCCTGTCATCTGCTTGACAATTGCCAGCTGTGCTGCGTAATTCCTGCCTGCTCAGCTGCTTGATTATTGCCAGCTGAGCAGCATGATTCCTCACAGCTGAGTTCCATGATTATTGCCTGCTGACTGTTTGATTCGTGCCTACTCAGCTCTTTGTTTATTGCCTCCAGAGGCACATGATCAGTGTATGATAGCAAACATGATCAGCGCATGATCAGTCACATGATCAGCGCCATTAAGTCACGTGATCACTACATGATAGTCATGTGATCAGTCCATGCTCAGTCACGGTATCAGTGCATGATCAGCCACGTGATCAGTGCATGATCTGTCACATGATTAGTGTATGATCATCCACGTGATCAGTGCATGGGCAGTCATGTGATCAGTGCATGATTAGACGTGATCAGTGCATGATCAGTCTAGTGATCAGTGCATGATAGCCACGTGATCAGTGCATGATCAGTCACCTGATGGGTGTATGATCATTCACGTGACCAGTACATGGTAGCTACATGATCAGTGCATGATCAGCCACGTGATCAGTGCATGATAGCCACGTGATCAGTGCATGATCAGTCACGTGATCAGTGCATGATCAGTCACGTGATCAGTGCATGATCAGCCACGTGATCAGTGCATGATCAGCCACGTGATCAGTGCATGATCAGTCACGTGATCAGTGCATGATCAGCTGCGTGATCAGTGCATGATCAGCCACGTGATCAGTGCATGATAGCCACGTGATCAGTGCATGATCAGTCACGTGATCAGTGCATGATCAGTCACGTGATCAGTACATGATAGCTACGTGATCAGTGCATGATCAGCCACGTGATCAGTGCATGATAGCCACGTGATCAGTGCATGATCAGTCACGTGATCAGTGCATGATCAGTCACGTGACCAGTACATGGTAGCTACGTGATCAGTGCATGATCAGCCACGTGAGCATGCATGATAGCCACGTGATCAGTGCATGATCAGTCACGTGATCAGTGCATGATCAGTCACGTGATCAGTGCATGATCAGCCACGTGATCAGTGCATGATCAGTCACGTGATCAGTGTATGATCAGCCACGTGATCAGTGCATGATCAGCCACGTGATCAGTGCATGATCAGTTACGTGATCAGTGCATGATCAGTCACGTGATCAGTGCATGGTAGCCACGTGATCAGTGCATGATCAGCCACGTGATCAGTGCATGATAGCCACGTGATCAGTGCATGATCAGCCACGTGATCAGTGCATGATCAGTCACGTGATCAGTGCATGATCAGCCACGTGATCAGTGCATGATCAGCCACGTGATCAGTGCATGACAATTACGTGATCAGTGCATGATCAATCACGTGATCAGTGCATGATAGCCACGTGATCAGTGCATGATCAGTCACGTGATCAGTGTATGATCAGCCACGTGAACAGTGCATGCTCAGTCACGTGATCAGGGCCTGCTGAGCTGCGTGATTACTGTCTGCTCATCTGCTTGACAATTGCCAGCTGAGCTGCACGATTCCTGCCTGTCATCTGCTTGACAATTGCCAGCTGTGCTGCATAATTCCTGCCTGCTCAGCTGCTTGATTATTGCCAGCTGAGCAGCATGATTTCTCAGAGCTGAGTTCCATGATTATTGCCTACTGATTCCTGCCTACTCAGCTCTTTGTTCATTGCCTCCAGAGGCACATGATCAGTGTATGACAGAAACATGATCAGCACATGATCAGTCACATGATCAATGCATGTAAGCCACGTGATCAGTGCATGATCAGTCACGTGATCAGTGCATGATCAGTCATGTGATCAGTACATGATAGCTGCGTGATCAGTGCATGATCAGCCACGTGATCAGTGCATGATCAGTCACGTGATCAGTGCATGATCAGCCACGTGATCAGTGCATGATCAGTCACGTGATCAGTGCATGATAGCTACGTGATCAGTGCATGATCAGCCACGTGATCAGTGCATGATAGCCACGTGATCAGTGCATGATAGCCACGTGATCAGTGCATGATAGCCACGTGATCAGTGCATGATCAGTCACGTGATACGTGTGTGATCAGCCACGTGATCAGTGCATGATATCCACGTGATCAGTGCATGATAGCCACGTGATCAGTGCATGATTAGTCACGTGATCAGTGCATGATCAGTCACGTGATACAGTGTGATCAGCCACGTGATCAGTGCATGATGAGCCACGTGATCAGTGCATGATCAATTACGTGATCAGTGCATGATCAGTCACGTGACCAGTACATGGTTGCTACGTGATCGTTGCATGATCAGCCACGTGAGCAGTGCATGATAGCCACGTGATCAGTGCATGATCAGTCACGTGATCAGTGCATGATCAGTCACGTGATCAGTGCATGATCATTTACGTGATCAGTGCATGATCAGTCACGTGACCAGTATATGGTAGCTTCGTGATCATTCCATGACGAACCACGTGAGCAGTGCATGATAGCCACGTGATGTGTGCATGATCAGTTACGTGATCAGAGTATGATCAGCCACGTGATCAGTGCATGAGTGCCACGTGATCAGTGCATGATATGTCACGTGACAGGTGTGTGATCAGCCACGTGAACAGTGCATGTTCAGCCACGTGATCAGTGCATGATAGCCACGTGATCAGTGCATGATCAGTTACGTGATCAGTGTATGATCAGCCACGTGATCAGTGCATGATAGCCACGTGATCAGTGCATGATCAGTCACGTGATCAGTGCATGATCAGCCACGTGAACAGTGCATGCTCAGTCACGTGATCAGGGCCTGCTGAGCTGCGTGATTACTGTCTGCTCATCTGCTTGACAATTGCCAGCTGAGCTGCACGATTCCTGCCTGTCATCTGCTTGACAATTGCCAGCTGTGCTGCGTAATTCCTGCCTGCTCAGCTGCTTGATTATTGCCAGCTGAGCAGCATGATTCCTCACAGCTGAGTTCCATGATTATTGCCTGCTGACTGTTTGATTCGTGCCTACTCAGCTCTTTGTTTATTGCCTCCAGAGGCACATGATCAGTGTATGATAGCAAACATGATCAGCGCATGATCAGTCACATGATCAGCGCCATTAAGTCACGTGATCACTACATGATAGTCATGTGATCAGTCCATGCTCAGTCACGGTATCAGTGCATGATCAGCCACGTGATCAGTGCATGATCAGCCAGGTGATCAGTTCATGATAGCTATGTGATCAGTGCATGATTGTCACGTGATCAGTGCATGATCAGGCACGTGATCAGTGCATGATCAGTCACCTGATGGGTGTATGATCAGTCACGTGACCAGTACATGGTAGCTACATGATCATTGCATGATCAGCCACGTGAGTAGTGCATGATAGCCACGTGATCAGTGCATGATCAGTCACGTGATCAGTGCATGATCAGCCATGTGATCAGTGCATGATCAGGCACGTGATCAGTGCATGATCAGCCACGTGATCAGTGCATGATAGCCACGTGATCAGTGCATGATCAGTCACGTGATCAGTGCATGATCAGTCACGTGATCAGTGCATGATCAGCCACGTGATCAGTGCATGATCAGCCACGTGATCAGTGCATGATCAGTCACGTGATCAGTATATGGTAGCTACGTGATCATTGCATGATCAGCCACGTGAGCAGTGCATGATAGCCACGTGATCAGTGCATGATCAGTCACGTGATCAGTGCATGATCAGTCACGTGATCAGTGCATGATCAGTCACTGATCAGTGCATGATCAATTACGTGATCAGTGCATGATCAGTCACGTGACCAGTACATGGTAGCTACGTGATCAGTGCATGATCAGCCACGTGATCAGTGCATGATAGCCACGTGATCAGTGCATGATCAGTCACATGATCAGTGCATGATCATCCACGTGATCAGTGCATGATCAGTCATGTGATCAGTGCATGATATAGACGTGATCAGTGCATGATCAGTCACGTGATCAGTGCATGATCAGCCACGTGATCAGTGCATGATAGCCACGTGATCAGTGCATGATAGCCAGTGATCAGTGCATGATCAGTCACGTGATCAGTGCATGATCAGCCACGTGATCAGTGCATGATAGCCACTGATCAGTGCATGATCAGTCACGTGATCAGTGCATGATCAGTCACGTGATCAGTGCATGATCAGCCACGTGATCAGTGCATGATCAGCCACGTGATCAGTGCATGATCAGTCACGTGATCAGTGCATGATCAGTCACGTGATCAGTGCATGATCAGTCACGTGATCAGTGCATGATCAGCCACGTGATCAGTGCATGATCAGTCACGTGATCAGTGCATGATCAGTCACGTGATCAGTGCATGATCAGCCACGTGATCAGTGCATGATCAGTCACGTGATCGTGTGTGATCAGCCACGTGATCAGTGCATGATATCAGTGCATGATAGCCACGTGATCAGTGCATGATAGCCACGTGATCAGTGCATGATCAGTCACGTGATCGTGTGTGATCAGCCACGTGATCAGTGCATGATATCCACGTGATCAGTGCATGATAGCCACGTGATCAGTGCATGATAGTCACGTGATCATGCATGATCAGTCACGTGATACGTGTGTGATCAGCCACGTGATCAGTGCATGATGAGCCACGTGATCAGTGCAGGATCAATTACGTGATCAGTGCATGATCAGTCACGTGACCAGTACATGGTTGCTACGTGATCGTTGCATGATCAGCCACGTGAGCAGAGCATGATAGCCACGTGATCAGTGCATGATCAGTCACGTGATCAGTACATGATCAGTCACGTGAACAGTGCATGATCATTTACGTGATCTGTGCATGATCAGTCACGTGACCAGTATATGGTAGCTACGTGATCATTCCATGACGAGCCACGTGAGCAGTGCATGATAGCCACGTGATGTGTGCATGATGAGTTACGTGAGCAGAGTATGATCAGCCACGTGATCAGTGCATGAGTGCCACGTGATCAGTGCATGATATGTCACGTGACAGGTGTGTGATCAGCCACGTGAACAGTGCATGTTCAGCCACGTGATCAGTGCATGATAGCCACGTGATCAGTGCATGATCAGTTACGTGAGCAGTGTATGATCAGCCACGTGATCAGTGCATGGTCAGACACGTGAACAGTGTATGATCAGCCACGTGATCAGTGCATGATATCCAAGTGATCAGTGCATGATCAATCACGTGATCAGTGTATGATCAGCCACGTGAACAGTGCATGCTCAGTCACGTGATCAGGGCCTGCTGAGCTGCGTGATTACTGTCTGCTCATCTGCTTGACAATTGCCAGCTGAGCTGCACGATTCCTGCCTGTCATCTGCTTGACAATTGCCAGCTGTGCTGCGTAATTCCTGCCTGCTCAGCTGCTTGATTATTGCCAGCTGAGCAGCATGATTCCTCACAGCTGAGTTCCATGATTATTGCCTGCTGACTGTTTGATTCGTGCCTACTCAGCTCTTTGTTTATTGCCTCCAGAGGCACATGATCAGTGTATGATAGCAAACATGATCAGCGCATGATCAGTCACATGATCAGCGCCATTAAGTCACGTGATCACTACATGATAGTCATGTGATCAGTCCATGCTCAGTCACGGTATCAGTGCATGATCAGCCACGTGATCAGTGCATGATCTGTCACATGATTAGTGTATGATCATCCACGTGATCAGTGCATGGGCAGTCATGTGATCAGTGCATGATATAGACGTGATCAGTGCATGATCAGTCTCGTGATCAGTGCATGATAGCCACGTGATCAGTGCATGATCAGTCACCTGATGGGTGTATGATCATTCACGTGACCTGTACATGGTAGCTACATGATCATTGCATGATCAGCCACGTGAGTAGTGCATGATAGCCACGTGATCAGTGCATGATCAGTCACGTGATCAGTGCATGATCAGTCATGTGACCAGTACATGGTAGCTGCGTGATCATGCATGATCAGCCACGTGAGCAGTGCATGATAGCCACGTGATCAGTGCATGATCAGACATGAGATCAGTGCATGATCAGTCACGTGATCAGTGCATGATCAGCCACGTGATCAGTGCATGATCAGTCACGTGATCAGTGCATGATCAGCCACGTGATCAGTGCATGATCAGCCACGTGATCAGTGCATGATCAGTTACGTGATCAGTGCATGATCAGTCACGTGATCAGTGCATGGTAGCTACGTGATCAGTGCATGATCAGCCACGTGATCAGTGCATGATAGCCACGTGATCAGTGCATGATCAGCCACGTGATCAGTGCATGATCAGTCACGTGATCAGTGCATGATCAGCCACGTGATCAGTGCATGATAGCCACGTGATCAGTGCATGATCAATCACGTGATCAGTGCATGATAGCCACGTGATCAGTGCATGATCAGTCACGTGATCAGTGTGTGATCAGCCACGTGAACAGTGCATGCTCAGTCACGTGATCAGGGCCTGCTGAGCTGCGTGATTACTGTCTGCTCATCTGCTTGACAATTGCCAGCTGAGCTGCACGATTCCTGCCTGTCATCTGCTTGACAATTGCCACCTGTGCTGCATAATTCCTGCCTGCTCATCTGCTTGATTATTGCCAGCTGAGCAGCATGATTTCTCAGAGCTGAGTTCCATGATTATTGCCTACTGATTCCTGCCTACTCAGCTCTTTGTTCATTGCCTCCAGAGGCACATGATCAGTGTATGACAGAAACATGATCAGCACATGATCAGTCACATGATCAGTGCATGATAAGCCACGTGATCAGTGCATGATCAATTACGTGATCAGTGCATGATCAGTCACGTGATCAGTGCATGATAGCTGCGTGATCAGTGCATGATCAGCCACGTGATCAGTGCATGATCAGTCACGTGATCAGTGCATGATCAGCCACGTGATCAGTGCATGATCAGTCACGTGATCAGTGCATGATCAGCCACGTGATCAGTGCATGATCAGTCACGTGATCAGTGCATGATAGCTACGTGATCAGTGCATGATCAGCCACGTGATCAGTGCATGATAGCCACGTGATCAGTGCATGATCAGCCACGTGATCAGTGCATGATAGCCACGTGATCAGTGCATGATCAGTCACGTGATCGTGTGTGATCAGCCACGTGATCAGTGCATGATATCCACGTGATCAGTGCATGATAGCCACGTGATCAGTGCATGATTAGTCACGTGATCAGTGCATGATCAGTCACGTGATACAGTGTGATCAGCCACGTGATCAGTGCATGATGAGCCACGTGATCAGTGCATGATCAATTACGTGATCAGTGCATGATCAGTCACGTGACCAGTACATGGTTGCTACGTGATCGTTGCATGATCAGCCACGTGAGCAGTGCATGATAGCCACGTGATCAGTGCATGATCAGTCACGTGATCAGTGCATGATCAGTCACGTGATCAGTGCATGATCATTTACGTGATCAGTGCATGATCAGTCACGTGACCAGTATATGGTAGCTCATGATCATTCCATGATCAGCCACGTGAGCAGTGCATGATAGCCACGTGATCAGTGCATGATCAGTTACGTGAGCAGTGTATGATCAGCCACGTGATCAGTGCATGATCAGTCACGTGATCAGTGCATGATCAGCCACGTGATCAGTGCATGATAGCCACGTGATCAGTGCATGATCAGTCACGTGATCAGTGCATGATCAGCCACGTGAACAGTGCATGTTCAGCCACGTGATCAGTGCATGATAGCCACGTGATCAGTGCATGATCAGTTACGTGAGCAGTGTATGATCAGCCACGTGATCAGTGCATGGTCAGACACGTGAACAGTGTATGATCAGCCACGTGATCAGTGCATGATATCCAAGTGATCAGTGCATGATCAATCACGTGATCAGTGTATGATCAGCCACGTGAACAGTGCATGCTCAGTCACGTGATCAGGGCCTGCTGAGCTGCGTGATTACTGTCTGCTCATCTGCTTGACAATTGCCAGCTGAGCTGCACGATTCCTGCCTGTCATCTGCTTGACAATTGCCAGCTGTGCTGCGTAATTCCTGCCTGCTCAGCTGCTTGATTATTGCCAGCTGAGCAGCATGATTCCTCACAGCTGAGTTCCATGATTATTGCCTGCTGACTGTTTGATTCGTGCCTACTCAGCTCTTTGTTTATTGCCTCCAGAGGCACATGATCAGTGTATGATAGCAAACATGATCAGCGCATGATCAGTCACATGATCAGCGCCATTAAGTCACGTGATCACTACATGATAGTCATGTGATCAGTCCATGCTCAGTCACGGTATCAGTGCATGATCAGCCACGTGATCAGTGCATGATCTGTCACATGATTAGTGTATGATCATCCACGTGATCAGTGCATGGGCAGTCATGTGATCAGTGCATGATAGCCACGTGATCAGTGCATGATCAGTCACCTGATGGGTGTATGATCATTCACGTGACCTGTACATGGTAGCTACATGATCATTGCATGATCAGCCACGTGAGTAGTGCATGATAGCCACGTGATCAGTGCATGATCAGTCACGTGATCAGTGCATGATCAGTCATGTGACCAGTACATGGTAGCTGCGTGATCATGCATGATCAGCCACGTGAGCAGTGCATGATAGCCACGTGATCAGTGCATGATCAGTCACGTGATCAGTGCATGATCAGTCATGTGATCAGTGCATGATAGCCCGTGATCAGTGCATGATCAGTCCGTGATCAGTGCATGATCAGCCACGTGATCAGTGCATGATAGCCACGTGATCAGTGCATGATCAGTCACGTGATCAGTGCATGATCAGTCACGTGATCAGTGTATGATCAGCCACGTGATCAGTGCATGATCAGTCACGTGATCAGGGCCTGCTGAGCTGCGTGATTACTGTCTGCTCATGTGCTTGACAATTGCCAGCTGAGCTGTACGATTCCTGCCTGTCATCTGCTTGACAATTGCCACCTGTGCTGCATAATTCCTGCCTGCTCATCTACTTGATTATTGCCAGCTGAGCAGCATGATTTCTCAGAGCTGAGTTCCATGATTATTGCCTACTGATTCCTGCCTACTCAGCTCTTTGTTCATTGCATCCAGAGGCACATGATCAGTGTATGACAGAAACATGATCAGTGCATGATCAGTCACATGATCAGTGCATGATAAGCCACGTGATCAGTGCATGATCAGTTACGTGATCAGTGCATGATCAGTCACGTGATCAGTGCATGGTAGCTGCGTGATCATTGCATGATCAGCCACGTGATCAGTGCATGATCAGTCACGTGATCAGTGCATGATCAGCCACGTGATCAGTGCATGATCAGCCACGTGATCAGTGCATGATAGCCACGTGATCAGTGCATGATAGCCACGTGATCAGTGCATGATCAGTCACGTGATCAGTGCATGATCAGCCACGTGATCAGTGCATGATAGCCACGTGATCAGTGCATGATCAGTTACGTGATCAGTGCATGATCAGTCACGTGATCAGTGCATGGTCAGCACGTGATCAGTGCATGATCAGCCACGTGATCAGTGCATGATAGCCACGTGATCAGTGCATGATCAGTCACGTGATCAGTGCATGATCAGCCACGTGAACAGTGCATGCTCAGTCACGTGATCAGGGCCTGCTGAGCTGCGTGATTACTGTCTGCTCATCTGCTTGACAATTGCCAGCTGAGCTGCACGATTCCTGCCTGTCATCTGCTTGACAATTGCCAGCTGTGCTGCATAATTCCTGCCTGCTCAGCTGCTTGATTATTGCCAGCTGAGCAGCATGATTCCTCACAGCTGAGTTCCATGATTATTGCCTGCTGACTGATTCGTGCCTACTCAGCTCTTTGTTCATTGCCTCCAGAGGCACATGATCAGTGTATGATAGCAAACATGATCAGCGCATGATCAGTCACATGATCAGTGCATGATAAGCCACGTGATCAGTGCATGATCAGTCATGTGATCAGTGCATGATCAGTCACGTGATCAGTGCATGATAGCTGCGTGATCAGTGCATGATCAGCCACGTGATCAGTGCATGATAGCCACGTGATCAGTGCATGATCAGTCACGTGATCAGTGCATGATCAGTCACGTGATCAGTGCATGATCAGTCACGTGATCAGTGCATGATCAGTCACGTGATCAGTGCATGATCAGTCACGTGATCAGTGCATGATAGCTACGTGATCAGTGCATGATCAGCCACGTGATCAGTGCATGATAGCCACGTGATCAGTGCATGATCAGTCACGTGATCAGTGCATGATAGCTGCGTGATCAGTGCATGATCAGCCACGTGATCAGTGCATGATAGCCACGTGATCAGTGCATGATCAGTCACGTGATCAGTGCATGATCAGTCACGTGATCAGTGCATGATCAGCCACGTGATCAGTGCATGATCAGCCACGTGATCAGTGCATGATCAGTCACGTGATCAGTGCATGATAGCCACGTGATCAGTGCATGATCAGCCACGTGATCAGTGCATGATCAGTCACGTGATCAGTGTGATCAGCCACGTGATCAGTGCATGATCAGCCACGTGATCAGTGCATGATAGCCACGTGATCAGTGCATGATCAGCCACGTGATCAGTGCATGATCAGTCACGTGATCAGTGCATGATTGCTACGTGATCAGTGCATGATCAGCCACGTGATCAGTGCATGATAGCCACGTGATCAGTGCATGATCAGTCACGTGATCAGTGCATGATCAGTCACGTGATCAGTGCATGATCATTCACGTGATCAGTGCATGATCAGTCACGTGATCAGTGCATATGGTAGCTACGTGATCAGTGCATGATCAGCCACGTGATCAGTGCATGATAGCCACGTGATCAGTGCATGATCAGTCACGTGATCAGTGCATGATCAGCCACGTGATCAGTGCATGATCAGCCACGTGATCAGTGCATGATCAGTCACGTGATCAGTGCATGATCAGCCACGTGATCAGTGCATGATCAGTCACGTGATCAGTGCATGATCAGTCACGTGATCAGTGCATGATCATCCACGTGATCAGTGCATGATCAGTCACGTGATCAGTGCATGATAGCACGTGATCAGTGCATGATCAGTCCCGTGATCAGTGCATGATCAGCCACGTGATCAGTGCATGATAGCCACGTGATCAGTGCATGATCAGCCACGTGATCAGTGCATGATCAGCCACGTGATCAGTGCATGACAATCACGTGATCAGTGCATGATCAGTCACGTGATCAGTGCATGATAGCCACGTGATCAGTGCATGATCAGCCACGTGATCAGTGCATGATCAGTCACGTGATCAGTGCATGATTGCCACGTGATCAGTGCATGATCAGTCACGTGATCAGTGCATGACAGGCACGTGATCAGTGCATGATCAGCCACGTGATCAGTGCATGATAGCCACGTGATCAGTGCATGATCAGTCACGTGATCAGTGCATGATCAGTCACGTGACAGTGCATGGTAGCTACATGATCATTGCATGATCAGCCACGTGATCAGTGCATGATAGCCACGTGATCAGTGCATGATCAGTCACGTGATCAGTGCATGATCAGTCACGTGATCAGTGCATGATCAGTCACGTGATCAGTGCATGATCAGCCACGTGATCAGTGCATGATAGCCACGTGATCAGTGCATGATCAGTCACGTGATCAGTGCATGATCAGTCACGTGATCAGTGCATGATCAGCCACGTGATCAGTGCATGATCAATTACGTGATCAGTGCATGATCAGTCACGTGATCAGTGCATGATAGCTGCGTGATCAGTGCATGATCAGCCACGTGATCAGTGCATGATAGCCACGTGATCAGTGCATGATCAGTCACGTGATCAGTGCATGATCAGCCACGTGATCAGTGCATGATCAGTCACGTGATCAGTGCATGGTAGCTGCGTGATCATTGCATGATCAGCCACGTGATCAGTGCATGATAGCCACGTGATCAGTGCATGATCAGCCACGTGATCAGTGCATGATCAGCCACGTGATCAGTGCATGATCAGTCACGTGATCAGTGCATGATAGCTGCGTGATCAGTGCATGATCAGCCACGTGATCAGTGCATGATAGCCACGTGATCAGTGCATGATCAGCCACGTGATCAGTGCATGATCAGCCACGTGATCAGTGCATGATCAGTCATGATCAGTGCATGATCAGCCACGTGATCAGTGCATGATAGCCACGTGATCAGTGCATGATAGCCACGTGATCAGTGCATGATCAGTCACGTGATCAGTGCATGATCAGCCACGTGATCAGTGCATGATCAGTCACGTGATCAGTGCATGATCAATTACGTGATCAGTGCATGATCAGTCACGTGACCAGTACATGGTAGCTACGTGATCAGTGCATGATCAGCCACGTGATCAGTGCATGATAGCCACGTGATCAGTGCATGATCAGTCACGTGATCAGTGCATGATCAGTCACGTGATCAGTGCATGATCATTACGTGATCAGTGCATGATCAGTCACGTGATCAGTACATGGTAGCTACGTGATCAGTGCATGATCAGCCACGTGATCAGTGCATGATAGCCACGTGATCAGTGCATGATCAGTCACATGATCAGTGCATGATCATCCACGTGATCAGTGCATGATCAGTCACGTGATCAGTGCATGATCAGACGTGATCAGTGCATGATCAGTCACGTGATCAGTGCATGATCAGCCACGTGATCAGTGCATGATAGCCACGTGATCAGTGCATGATAGCCACGTGATCAGTGCATGATCAGTCACGTGATCAGTGTATGATCAGCCACGTGATCAGTGCATGATTGCCACTGATCAGTGCATGATCAGTCACGTGATCAGTGCATGATCAGTCACGTGATCAGTGCATGATCAGCCACGTGATCAGTGCATGATAGCCACGTGATCAGTGCATGATCAGTTACGTGAGCAGTGTATGATCAGCCACGTGATCAGTGCATGGTCAGACACGTGAACAGTGTATGATCAGCCACGTGATCAGTGCATGATATCCAAGTGATCAGTGCATGATCAATCACGTGATCAGTGTATGATCAGCCACGTGAACAGTGCATGCTCAGTCACGTGATCAGGGCCTGCTGAGCTGCGTGATTACTGTCTGCTCATCTGCTTGACAATTGCCAGCTGAGCTGCACGATTCCTGCCTGTCATCTGCTTGACAATTGCCAGCTGTGCTGCGTAATTCCTGCCTGCTCAGCTGCTTGATTATTGCCAGCTGAGCAGCATGATTCCTCACAGCTGAGTTCCATGATTATTGCCTGCTGACTGTTTGATTCGTGCCTACTCAGCTCTTTGTTTATTGCCTCCAGAGGCACATGATCAGTGTATGATAGCAAACATGATCAGCGCATGATCAGTCACATGATCAGCGCCATTAAGTCACGTGATCACTACATGATAGTCATGTGATCAGTCCATGCTCAGTCACGGTATCAGTGCATGATCAGCCACGTGATCAGTGCATGATCTGTCACATGATTAGTGTATGATCATCCACGTGATCAGTGCATGGGCAGTCATGTGATCAGTGCATGATTAGACGTGATCAGTGCATGATCAGTCTCGTGATCAGTGCATGATAGCCACGTGATCAGTGCATGATCAGTCACCTGATGGGTGTATGATCATTCACGTGACCAGTACATGGTAGCTACATGATCAGTGCATGATCAGCCACGTGATAGTGCATGATAGCCACGTGATCAGTGCATGATCAGTCACGTGATCAGTGCATGATCAGTCACGTGATCAGTGCATGATCAGCCACGTGATCAGTGCATGATCAGCCACGTGATCAGTGCATGATCATCACGTGATCAGTGCATGATAGCTGCGTGATCAGTGCATGATCAGCCACGTGATCAGTGCATGATAGCCACGTGATCAGTGCATGATCAGTCACGTGATCAGTGCATGATCAGCCACGTGATCAGTGCATGATGCCACGTGATCAGTGCATGATCAGTCACGTGATCAGTGCATGATCAGCCACGTGATCAGTGCATGATCAGCCACGTGATCAGTGCATGATCAGTCACGTGATCAGTGCATGATCAGCCACGTGATCAGTGCATGATCAGTTACGTGATCAGTGCATGATCAGTCACGTGATCAGTGCATGATATCTGCGTGATCAGTGCATGATCAGCCACGTGATCAGTGCATGATAGCCACGTGATCAGTGCATGATCAGTCACGTGATCAGTGCATGATCAGTCACGTGATCAGTGCATGATCAGCCACGTGATCAGTGCATGATCAATTACGTGATCAGTGCATGATCAGTCACGTGATCAGTGCATGATAGCCACGTGATCAGTGCATGATCAGCCACGTGATCAGTGCATGATAGCCACGTGATCAGTGCATGATCAGTCACGTGATCAGTGTGTGATCAGCCACGTGATCAGTGCATGATATCCACGTGATCAGTGCATGATAGCCACGTGATCAGTGCATGATAGCCACGTGATCAGTGCATGATCAGTCACGTGATCAGTGCATGATCAGCCACGTGATCAGTGCATGATCAGTCAGTGATCAGTGCATGATCAATTACGTGATCAGTGCATGATCAGTCACGTGACCAGTACATGATTGCTACGTGATCAGTGCATGATCAGCCACGTGATCAGTGCATGATAGCCACGTGATCAGTGCATGATCAGTCACGTGATCAGTGCATGATCAGTCACTGATCAGTGCATGATCATTTACGTGATCAGTGCATGATCAGTCACGTGACCAGTATATGGTAGCTACGTGATCATTGCATGATCAGCCACGTGATCAGTGCATGATAGCCACGTGATCAGTGCATGATCAGTTACGTGATCAGTGTATGATCAGCCACGTGATCAGTGCATGATGCCACGTGATCAGTGCATGATCAGTCACGTGACAGTGCATGATCAGCCACGTGATCAGTGCATGATCAGCCACGTGATCAGTGCATGATCACCACGTGATCAGTGCATGATCAGTCACGTGATCAGTGCATGATAGCCACGTGATCAGTGCATGATCAGTCACGTGATCAGTGCATGATCAGTCACGTGATCAGTGCATGATCAGCCACGTGATCAGTGCATGATCAGTCACGTGATCAGTGCATGATAGCTACGTGATCAGTGCATGATCAGCCACGTGATCAGTGCATGATAGCCACGTGATCAGTGCATGATAGCCACGTGATCAGTGCATGATCAGTCACGTGATCAGTGCATGATCAGTCACGTGATCAGTGCATGATCAGTCACGTGATCAGTGCATGATCAGCCACGTGATCAGTGCATGATCAATTACGTGATCAGTGCATGATCAGTCACGTGATCAGTGCATGATAGCTACGTGATCAGTGCATGATCAGCCACGTGATCAGTGCATGATAGCCACGTGATCAGTGCATGATCAGCCACGTGATCAGTGCATGATCAGTCACGTGATCAGTGCATGATCAGTCACGTGATCAGTGCATGATCAGCCACGTGATCAGTGCATGATCAGTCATGTGTCAGTGCATGATAGCCCGTGATCAGTGCATGATCAGTCCCGTGATCAGTGCATGATCAGCCACGTGATCAGTGCATGATAGCCACGTGATCAGTGCATGATCAGTCACGTGATCAGTGCATGATCAGCCACGTGATCAGTGCATGACAGTCACGTGATCAGTGCATGATCAGTCACGTGATCAGTGCATGATAGCCACGTGATCAGTGCATGATCAGCCACGTGATCAGTGCATGATCAGCCACGTGATCAGTGCATGATCAGCCACGTGATCAGTGCATGATCAGTCACGTGATCAGTGCATGATCAGTCACGTGATCAGTACATGTAGCTACGTGATCAGTGCATGATCAGCCACGTGATCAGTGCATGATAGCCACGTGATCAGTGCATGATAGCCACGTGATCAGTGCATGATCAGTCACGTGATCAGTGCATGATCAGCCACGTGATCAGTGCATGATAGCCACGTGATCAGTGCATGATAGCCACGTGATCAGTGCATGATCAGTCACGTGATCAGTGTGTGATCAGCCACGTGATCAGTGCATGATGAGCCACGTGATCAGTGCATGATCATTACGTGATCAGTGCATGATCAGTCACGTGACCAGTACATGGTTGCTACGTGATCATTGCATGATCAGCCACGTGATCAGTGCATGATAGCCACGTGATCAGTGCATGATCAGTCACGTGATCAGTGCATGATCAGTCACGTGATCAGTGCATGATCATTTACGTGATCAGTGCATGATCAGTCACGTGACCAGTATATGGTAGCTACGTGATCATTGCATGATCAGCCACGTGATCAGTGCATGATAGCCACGTGATCAGTGCATGATCAGTTACGTGATCAGTGTATGATCAGCCACGTGATCAGTGCATGATGCCACGTGATCAGTGCATGATCAGTCACGTGACAGTGTGTGATCAGCCACGTGATCAGTGCATGATCAGCCACGTGATCAGTGCATGATAGCCACGTGATCAGTGCATGATCAGTCACGTGATCAGTGCATGATCAGCCACGTGATCAGTGCATGATCAGCCACGTGATCAGTGCATGATCAGCCACGTGATCAGTGCATGATCAGTCACGTGATCAGTGCATGATCAGTCACGTGATCAGTGCATGATAGCTACGTGATCAGTGCATGATCAGCCACGTGATCAGTGCATGATAGCCACGTGATCAGTGCATGATCAGTCACGTGATCAGTGCATGATCAGTCACGTGATCAGTGCATGATCAGCCACGTGATCAGTGCATGATAGCCACGTGATCAGTGCATGATCAGCCACGTGATCAGTGCATGATCAGTCACGTGATCAGTGCATGATCAGCCACGTGATCAGTGCATGATCAGTCACGTGATCAGTGCATGATCAATTACGTGATCAGTGCATGATCAGTCACGTGATCAGTGCATGATAGCTACGTGATCAGTGCATGATCAGCCACGTGATCAGTGCATGATAGCCACGTGATCAGTGCATGATCAGCCACGTGATCAGTGCATGATCAGCCACGTGATCAGTGCATGATCAGTTACGTGATCAGTGCATGATCAGTCACGTGATCAGTGCATGTAGCTACGTGATCAGTGCATGATCAGCCACGTGATCAGTGCATGATAGCCACGTGATCAGTGCATGATAGCCACGTGATCAGTGCATGATCAGTCACGTGATCAGTGCATGATCAGCCACGTGATCAGTGCATGATATCCACGTGATCAGTGCATGATAGCCACGTGATCAGTGCATGATCAGTCACGTGATCAGTGCATGATCAGCCACGTGATCAGTGCATGATCAGTCACGTGATCAGTGCATGATCATTACGTGATCAGTGCATGATCAGTCACGTGACCAGTACATGGTTGCTACGTGATCATTGCATGATCAGCCACGTGATCAGTGCATGATAGCCACGTGATCAGTGCATGATCAGTCACGTGATCAGTGCATGATCAGTCACGTGATCAGTGCATGATCAGCCACGTGATCAGTGCATGATCAGTCACGTGATCAGTATATGGTAGCTACGTGATCAGTGCATGATCAGCCACGTGATCAGTGCATGATAGCCACGTGATCAGTGCATGATCAGTCACGTGATCAGTATGATCAGCCACGTGATCAGTGCATGATGCCACGTGATCAGTGCATGATCAGTCACGTGATCAGTGCATGATCAGCCACGTGATCAGTGCATGATCAGCCACGTGATCAGTGCATGATAGCCACGTGATCAGTGCATGATCAGTCACGTGATCAGTGCATGATCAGCCACGTGATCAGTGCATGATCAGTCACGTGATCAGTGCATGATCAGCCACGTGATCAGTGCATGATAGCCACGTGATCAGTGCATGATCAGTCACGTGATCAGTGCATGATCAGTCACGTGATCAGTGCATGATATCCACGTGATCAGTGCATGATCAGTCACGTGATCAGTGCATGATCAGTCACGTGATCAGTGCATGATCAATTACGTGATCAGTGCATGATCAGTCACGTGACCAGTGCATGAAGCTACGTGATCAGTGCATGATCAGCCACGTGATCAGTGCATGATAGCCACGTGATCAGTGCATGATCAGTCACGTGATCAGTGCATGATCATCCACGTGATCAGTGCATGATCAGTCACGTGATCAGTGCATGATCAGACGTGATCAGTGCATGATCAGTCACGTGATCAGTGCATGATCAGCCACGTGATCAGTGCATGATAGCCACGTGATCAGTGCATGATAGCCAGTGATCAGTGCATGATCAGTCACGTGATCAGTGTATGATCAGCCACGTGATCAGTGCATGATTGCCACGTGATCAGTGCATGATCAGTCACGTGATCAGTGCATGATCAGCCACGTGATCAGTGCATGATCAGCCACGTGATCAGTGCATGATAGCCACGTGATCAGTGCATGATCAGTTACGTGAGCAGTGTATGATCAGCCACGTGATCAGTGCATGGTCAGACACGTGAACAGTGTATGATCAGCCACGTGATCAGTGCATGATATCCAAGTGATCAGTGCATGATCAATCACGTGATCAGTGTATGATCAGCCACGTGAACAGTGCATGCTCAGTCACGTGATCAGGGCCTGCTGAGCTGCGTGATTACTGTCTGCTCATCTGCTTGACAATTGCCAGCTGAGCTGCACGATTCCTGCCTGTCATCTGCTTGACAATTGCCAGCTGTGCTGCGTAATTCCTGCCTGCTCAGCTGCTTGATTATTGCCAGCTGAGCAGCATGATTCCTCACACCTGAGTTCCATGATTATTGCCTGCTGACTGTTTGATTCGTGCCTACTCAGCTCTTTGTTTATTGCCTCCAGAGGCACATGATCAGTGTATGATAGCAAACATGATCAGCGCATGATCAGTCACATGATCAGCGCCATTAAGTCACGTGATCACTACATGATAGTCATGTGATCAGTCCATGCTCAGTCACGGTATCAGTGCATGATCAGCCACGTGATCAGTGCATGATCTGTCACATGATTAGTGTATGATCATCCACGTGATCAGTGCATGGGCAGTCATGTGATCAGTGCATGATATAGACGTGATCAGTGCATGATCAGTCTCGTGATCAGTGCATGATAGCCACGTGATCAGTGCATGATCAGTCACGTGATCAGTGCATGATCAGTCACGTGATCAGTGCATGATCAGCCACATGATCAGTGCATGATCAATCACGTGATCAGTGCATGATCAGTCACGTGACCAGTACATGGTAGCTGCGTGATCATTGCATGATCAGCCACGTGATCAGTGCATGATAGCCACGTGATCAGTGCATGATCAGTCACGTGATCAGTGCATGATCAGTCACGTGATCAGTGCATGATCAGCCACGTGATCAGTGCATGATCAGTCACGTGATCAGTGCATGATAGCTACGTGATCAGTGCATGATCAGCCACGTGATCAGTGCATGATAGCCACGTGATCAGTGCATGATCAGTCACGTGATCAGTGCATGATCAGCCACGTGATCAGTGCATGATGCCACGTGATCAGTGCATGATCAGTCACGTGATCAGTGCATGATCAGCCACGTGATCAGTGCATGATCAGCCACGTGATCAGTGCATGATAGCCACGTGATCAGTGCATGATCAGTCACGTGATCAGTGCATGATCAGCCACGTGATCAGTGCATGATAGCCACGTGATCAGTGCATGATCAGTCACGTGATCAGTGCATGATCAGTCACGTGATCAGTGCATGATCAGCCACGTGATCAGTGCATGATCAGTCACGTGATCAGTGCATGATCAGTCACGTGATCAGTGCATGATCATCCACGTGATCAGTGCATGTGAGTCATGTGTCAGTGCATGATAGCCCGTGATCAGTGCATGATCAGTCCCGTGATCAGTGCATGATCAGCCACGTGATCAGTGCATGATAGCCACGTGATCAGTGCATGATCAGTCACGTGATCAGTGCATGATCAGCCACGTGATCAGTGCATGATAT
Organism: Bos javanicus; assembly: GCF_032452875.1. NCBI lineage: Eukaryota > Metazoa > Chordata > Mammalia > Artiodactyla > Bovidae > Bos > Bos javanicus. Next base: position 355,870 of record NW_026893736.1, on the reverse strand, counting down.
CCAAGTGATCAGTGCATGATCAATCACGTGATCAGTGTATGATCAGCCACGTGAACAGTGCATGCTCAGTCACGTGATCAGGGCCTGCTGAGCTGCGTGATTACTGTCTGCTCATCTGCTTGACAATTGCCAGCTGAGCTGCATGATTCCTGCCTGTCATCTGCTTGACAATTGCCAGCTGTGCTGCGTAATTCCTGCCTGCTCAGCTGCTTGATTATTGCCAGCTGAGCAGCATGATTCCTCACAGCTGAGTTCCATGATTATTGCCTGCTGACTGTTTGATTCGTGCCTACTCAGCTCTTTGTTTATTGCCTCCAGAGGCACATGATCAGTGTATGATAGCAAACATGATCAGCGCATGATCAGTCACATGATCAGCGCCATTAAGTCACGTGATCACTACATGATAGTCATGTGATCAGTCCATGCTCAGTCACGGTATCAGTGCATGATCAGCCACGTGATCAGTGCATGATCAGCCACGTGATCAGTGCATGATAGCCACGTGATCAGTGCATGATAGCCACGTGATCAGTGCATGATCAGCCACGTGATCAGTGCATGATAGCCACGTGATCAGTGCATGATCAGTCACGTGATCAGTGCATGATAGTCACGTGATCAGTGCATGATCAGCCACGTGATCAGTGCATGATAGCCACGTGATCAGTGCATGATCAGTCACGTGATCAGTGCATGATCAGTCACGTGACCAGTACATGGTAGCTACATGATCAGTGCATGATCAGCCACGTGATAGTGCATGATAGCCACGTGATCAGTGCATGATCAGTCACGTGATCAGTGCATGATCAGTCACGTGATCAGTGCATGATCAGCCACGTGATCAGTGCATGATCAGCCACGTGATCAGTGCATGATAGCCACGTGATCAGTGCATGATCAGTCACGTGATCAGTGCATGATCAGTCACGTGATCAGTGCATGATAGCTCCGTGATCAGTGCATGATCAGCCACGTGATCAGTGCATGATAGCCACGTGATCAGTGCATGATCAGTCACGTGATCAGTGCATGATCAGCCACGTGATCAGTGCATGATCAGTCACGTGATCAGTGCATGATCAATTACGTGATCAGTGCATGATCAGTCACGTGATCAGTGCATGATAGCTACGTGATCAGTGCATGATCAGCCACGTGATCAGTGCATGATAGCCACGTGATCAGTGCATGATCAGCCACGTGATCAGTGCATGATCAGCCACGTGATCAGTGCATGATCAACGTGATCAGTGCATGATCAGTCACGTGATCAGTGCATGTAGCTACGTGATCAGTGCATGATCAGCCACGTGATCAGTGCATGATAGCCACGTGATCAGTGCATGATCAGCCACGTGATCAGTGCATGATCAGTCACGTGATCAGTGCATGATCAGCCACGTGATCAGTGCATGATATCCACGTGATCAGTGCATGATAGCCACGTGATCAGTGCATGATCAGCCACGTGATCAGTGCATGATCAGTCACGTGATCAGTGCATGATCAGTCACGTGATCAGTGCATGGTAGCCACGTGATCAGTGCATGATCAGCCACGTGATCAGTGCATGATAGCCACGTGATCAGTGCATGATCAGTCACGTGATCAGTGCATGATCAGTCACGTGATCAGTGCATGATCAGTCACGTGATCAGTGCATGATCAATTACGTGATCAGTGCATGATCAGTCACGTGACCAGTACATGGTAGCTACGTGATCATTGCATGATCAGCCACGTGAGCAGTGCATGATAGCCACGTGATCAGTGCATGATCAGTCACATGATCAGTGCATGATCATCCACGTGATCAGTGCATGATCAGTCATGTGATCAGTGCATGATATAGACGTGATCAGTGCATGATCAGTCACGTGATCAGTGCATGATCAGCCACGTGATCAGTGCATGATAGCCAGTGATCAGTGCATGATAGCCAGTGATCAGTGCATGATCAGTCACGTGATCAGTGCATGATCAGCCACGTGATCAGTGCATGATCAGCCACTGATCAGTGCATGATCAGCCACGTGATCAGTGCATGATCAGTTACGTGAGCAGTGTATGATCAGCCACGTGATCAGTGCATGGTCAGACACGTGAACAGTGTATGATCAGCCACGTGATCAGTGCATGATAGCCACGTGATCAGTGCATGATCAGTCACGTGATCAGTGTATGATCAGCCACGTGAACAGTGCATGCTCAGTCACGTGATCAGGGCCTGCTGAGCTGCGTGATTACTGTCTGCTCATCTGCTTGACAATTGCCAGCTGAGCTGCACGATTCCTGCCTGTCATCTGCTTGACAATTGCCAGCTGTGCTGCGTAATTCCTGCCTGCTCAGCTGCTTGATTATTGCCAGCTGAGCAGCATGATTCCTCACACCTGAGTTCCATGATTATTGCCTGCTGACTGTTTGATTCGTGCCTACTCAGCTCTTTGTTTATTGCCTCCAGAGGCACATGATCAGTGTATGATAGCAAACATGATCAGCGCATGATCAGTCACATGATCAGCGCCATTAAGTCACGTGATCACTACATGATAGTCATGTGATCAGTCCATGCTCAGTCACGGTATCAGTGCATGATCAGCCACGTGATCAGTGCATGATCAGCCACGTGATCAGTGCATGATAGCCACGTGATCAGTGCATGATCAGTCACGTGATCAGTGCATGATCAGGCACGTGATCAGTGCATGATCAGCCACGTGATCAGTGCATGATAGCCACGTGATCAGTGCATGATCAGTCACCTGATGGGTGTATGATCAGTCACGTGACCAGTACATGGTAGCTACATGATCATTGCATGATCAGCCACGTGAGTAGTGCATGATAGCCACGTGATCAGTGCATGATCAGTCACGTGATCAGTGCATGATCAGTCACGTGATCAGTGCATGATAAGTCACGTGATCAGTGCATGATCAATTACGTGATCAGTGCATGATCAGTCACGTGACCAGTACATGGTAGCTACGTGATCAGTGCATGATCAGCCACGTGATCAGTGCATGATAGCCACGTGATCAGTGCATGATCAGTCACATGATCAGTGTATGATCATCCACGTGATCAGTGCATGATCAGTCACGTGATCAGTGCATGATATAGACGTGATCAGTGCATGATCAGTCACGTGATCAGTGCATGATCAGCCACGTGATCAGTGCATGATAGCCAGTGATCAGTGCATGATAGCCAGTGATCAGTGCATGATCAGTCACGTGATCAGTGCATGATCAGCCACGTGATCAGTGCATGATAGCCACGTGATCAGTGCATGATCAGCCACGTGATCAGTGCATGATCAGTTACGTGAGCAGTGTATGATCAGCCACGTGATCAGTGCATGGTCAGACACGTGAACAGTGTATGATCAGCCACGTGATCAGTGCATGATAGCCACGTGATCAGTGCATGATCAGTCACGTGATCAGTGTATGATCAGCCACGTGAACAGTGCATGCTCAGTCACGTGATCAGGGCCTGCTGAGCTGCGTGATTACTGTCTGCTCATCTGCTTGACAATTGCCAGCTGAGCTGCACGATTCCTGCCTGTCATCTGCTTGACAATTGCCAGCTGTGCTGCGTAATTCCTGCCTGCTCAGCTGCTTGATTATTGCCAGCTGAGCAGCATGATTCCTCACACCTGAGTTCCATGATTATTGCCTGCTGACTGTTTGATTCGTGCCTACTCAGCTCTTTGTTTATTGCCTCCAGAGGCACATGATCAGTGTATGATAGCAAACATGATCAGCGCATGATCAGTCACATGATCAGCGCCATTAAGTCACGTGATCACTACATGATAGTCATGTGATCAGTCCATGCTCAGTCACGGTATCAGTGCATGATCAGCCACGTGATCAGTGCATGATCAGCCACGTGATCAGTGCATGATAGCCACGTGATCAGTGCATGATCAGTCACGTGATCAGTGCATGACCAGGCAGGTGATCAGTGCATGATCAGCCACGTGATCAGTGCATGATAGCCACGTGATCAGTGCATGATCAGTCACCTGATGGGTGTATGATCAGTCACGTGACCAGTACATGGTAGCTACATGATCATTGCATGATCAGCCACGTGAGTAGTGCATGATAGCCACGTGATCAGTGCATGATCAGTCACGTGATCAGTGCATGATCAGTCACGTGATCAGTGCATGATAAGTCACGTGATCAGTGCATGATCAGCCACGTGATCAGTGCATGATCAGTCACGTGATCAGTGCATGATAGCTACGTGATCAGTGCATGATCAGCACGTGATCAGTGCATGATAGCCACGTGATCAGTGCATGATCAGTCACATGATCAGTGCATGATCATCCACGTGATCAGTGCATGATCAGTCACGTGATCAGTGCATGATATAGACGTGATCAGTGCATGATCAGTCACGTGATCAGTGCATGATCAGCCACGTGATCAGTGCATGATAGCCAGTGATCAGTGCATGATAGCCAGTGATCAGTGCATGATCAGTCACGTGATCAGTGCATGATCAGCCACGTGATCAGTGCATGATAGCCACTGATCAGTGCATGATCAGCCACGTGATCAGTGCATGATCAGTCACGTGATCAGTGCATGATCAGCCACGTGATCAGTGCATGATCAGCCACGTGATCAGTGCATGATCAGCCACGTGATCAGTGCATGATAGCCACGTGATCAGTGCATGATCAGTTACGTGATCAGTGTATGATCAGCCACGTGATCAGTGCATGATAGCCACGTGATCAGTGCATGATCAGTCACGTGATCAGTGTATGATCAGCCACGTGAACAGTGCATGCTCAGTCACGTGATCAGGGCCTGCTGAGCTGCGTGATTACTGTCTGCTCATCTGCTTGACAATTGCCAGCTGAGCTGCACGATTCCTGCCTGTCATCTGCTTGACAATTGCCAGCTGTGCTGCGTAATTCCTGCCTGCTCAGCTGCTTGATTATTGCCAGCTGAGCAGCATGATTCCTCACAGCTGAGTTCCATGATTATTGCCTGCTGACTGTTTGATTCGTGCCTACTCAGCTCTTTGTTTATTGCCTCCAGAGGCACATGATCAGTGTATGATAGCAAACATGATCAGCGCATGATCAGTCACATGATCAGCGCCATTAAGTCACGTGATCACTACATGATAGTCATGTGATCAGTCCATGCTCAGTCACGGTATCAGTGCATGATCAGCCACGTGATCAGTGCATGATCAGCCACGTGATCAGTGCATGATAGCCACGTGATCAGTGCATGATCAGTCACGTGATCAGTGCATGATCAGGCACGTGATCAGTGCATGATCAGCCACGTGATCAGTGCATGATCAGCCACGTGATCAGTGCATGTAGCTACGTGATCAGTGCATGATCAGCCACGTGATCAGTGCATGATAGCCACGTGATCAGTGCATGATCAGTCACGTGATCAGTGCATGATCAGTCACGTGATCAGTGCATGATCAGTCACGTGATCAGTGCATGATCAGCCACGTGATCAGTGCATGATAGCCACGTGATCAGTGCATGATCAGTCACGTGATCAGTGCATGATCAGCCACGTGATCAGTGCATGATCAGCCACGTGATCAGTGCATGATCAGTTACGTGATCAGTGCATGATCAGTCACGTGACCAGTACATGGTAGCTACGTGATCATTGCATGATCAGCCACGTGATCAGTGCATGATAGCCACGTGATCAGTGCATGATCAGTCACGTGATCAGTGCATGATCAGTCACGTGATCAGTGCATGATCAGTCACGTGATCAGTGCATGATCAATTACGTGATCAGTGCATGATCAGTCACGTGATCAGTGCATGATAGCTACGTGATCAGTGCATGATCAGCCACGTGATCAGTGCATGATAGCCACGTGATCAGTGCATGATAGCCACGTGATCAGTGCATGATCAGTCACGTGATCAGTGTATGATCAGCCACGTGATCAGTGCATGATAGCCACGTGATCAGTGCATGATCAGCCACGTGATCAGTGCATGATAGCCACGTGATCAGTGCATGATCAGTCACGTGATCATGTGTGATCAGCCACGTGATCAGTGCATGATCAGCCACGTGATCAGTGCATGATCAATTACGTGATCAGTGCATGATCAGTCACGTGATCAGTGCATGATAGCTACGTGATCAGTGCATGATCAGCCACGTGATCAGTGCATGATAGCCACGTGATCAGTGCATGATCAGTCACGTGATCAGTGCATGATCAGTCACGTGATCAGTGCATGATAGCTACGTGATCAGTGCATGATCAGCCACGTGATCAGTGCATGATAGCCACGTGATCAGTGCATGATCAGTCACATGATCAGTGCATGATCATCCACGTGATCAGTGCATGATCAGTCACGTGATCAGTGCATGATATAGACGTGATCAGTGCATGATCAGTCACGTGATCAGTGCATGATCAGCCACGTGATCAGTGCATGATAGCCAGTGATCAGTGCATGATAGCCAGTGATCAGTGCATGATCAGTCACGTGATCAGTGCATGATCAGCCACGTGATCAGTGCATGATAGCCACGTGATCAGTGCATGATCAGCCACGTGATCAGTGCATGATCAGTCACGTGATCAGTGCATGATCAGCCACGTGATCAGTGCATGATCAGCCACGTGATCAGTGCATGATCAGCCACGTGATCAGTGCATGATAGCCACGTGATCAGTGCATGATCAGTCACGTGATCAGTGTATGATCAGCCACGTGATCAGTGCATGATAGCCACGTGATCAGTGCATGATCAGTCACGTGATCAGTGTATGATCAGCCACGTGAACAGTGCATGCTCAGTCACGTGATCAGGGCCTGCTGAGCTGCGTGATTACCGTCTGCTCATCTGCTTGACAATTGCCAGCTGAGCTGCACGATTCCTGCCTGTCATCTGCTTGACAATTATCAGCTGTGCTGCGTAATTCCTGCCTGCTCAGCTGCTTGATTATTTCCAGCTGAGCAGCATGATTCCTCACAGCAGTTCCATGATTATTGCCTGCTGACTGTTTGATTCGTGCCTACTCAGCTCTTTGTTTATTGCCTCCAGAGGCACATGATCAGTATATGATAGCAAACATGATCAGCGCATGATCAGTCACATGATCAGCGCCATTAAGTCACGTGATCACTACATGATAGTCATGTGATCAGTCCATGCTCAGTCACGGTATCAGTGCATGATCAGCCACGTGATCAGTGCATGATCAGCCACGTGATCAGTGCATGATAGCCACGTGATCAGTGCATGATCAGTCACGTGATCAGTGCATGATCAGGCACGTGATCAGTGCATGATCAGTCACGTGATCAGTGCATGATCAGCCACGTGATCAGTGCATGATCAGTCACGTGATCGTGTATGATCAGCCACGTGATCAGTGCATGATAGCCACGTGATCAGTGCATGATAGCCACGTGATCAGTGCATGATCAGTCACGTGATCAGTGTGATCAGCCACGTGATCAGTGCATGATCAGCCACGTGATCAGTGCATGATCAGTCACGTGATCAGTGCATGATCAGTCACGTGATCAGTGCATGATAGCTACGTGATCAGTGCATGATCAGCCACGTGATCAGTGCATGATAGCCACGTGATCAGTGCATGATCAGTCACGTGATCAGTGCATGATCAGTCACGTGATCAGTGCATGATCAGTCACGTGATCAGTGCATGATCAGTCACGTGATCAGTATATGATAGCTACGTGATCATTGCATGATCAGCCACGTGATCAGTGCATGATAGCCACGTGATCAGTGCATGATCAGTCACGTGATCAGTGCATGATCAGCCACGTGATCAGTGCATGATGCCACGTGATCAGTGCATGATCAGTCACGTGATCAGTGCATGATCAGCCACGTGATCAGTGCATGATCAGCCACGTGATCAGTGCATGATAGCCACGTGATCAGTGCATGATCAGTCACGTGATCAGTGCATGATCAGCCACGTGATCAGTGCATGATCAGTCACGTGATCAGTGCATGATCAGCCACGTGATCAGTGCATGATAGCCACGTGATCAGTGCATGATCAGTCACGTGATCAGTGCATGATCAGCCACGTGATCAGTGCATGATAGCCACGTGATCAGTGCATGATCAGTCACGTGATCAGTGCATGATCAGCCACGTGATCAGTGCATGATAGCCACGTGATCAGTGCATGATCAGTCACGTGATCAGTGCATGATCATCCACGTGATCAGTGCATGATCAGTCACGTGATCAGTGCATGATATAGACGTGATCAGTGCATGATCAGTCACGTGATCAGTGCATGATCAGCCACGTGATCAGTGCATGATAGCCACGTGATCAGTGCATGATCAGTCAGTGATCAGTGCATGATCAGTCACGTGATCAGTGCATGATCAGCCACGTGATCAGTGCATGATAGCCACGTGATCAGTGCATGATCAGTCACGTGATCAGTGCATGATCAGTCACGTGATCAGTGCATGATCATCCACGTGATCAGTGCATGATCAGTCACGTGATCAGTGCATGATATAGACGTGATCAGTGCATGATCAGTCACGTGATCAGTGCATGATCAGCCACGTGATCAGTGCATGATAGCCAGTGATCAGTGCATGATAGCCAGTGATCAGTGCATGATCAGTCACGTGATCAGTGCATGATCAGCCACGTGATCAGTGCATGATCAGCCACGTGATCAGTGCATGATCAGCCACGTGATCAGTGCATGATCAGTTACGTGAGCAGTGTATGATCAGCCACGTGATCAGTGCATGGTCAACACGTGAACAGTGTATGATCAGCCACGTGATCAGTGCATGATAGCCACGTGATCAGTGCATGATCAGTCACGTGATCAGTGTATGATCAGCCACGTGAACAGTGCATGCTCAGTCACGTGATCAGGGCCTGCTGAGCTGCGTGATTACTGTCTGCTCATCTGCTTGACAATTGCCAGCTGAGCTGCACGATTCCTGCCTGTCATCTGCTTGACAATTATCAGCTGTGCTGCGTAATTCCTGCCTGCTCAGCTGCTTGATTATTGCCAGCTGAGCAGCATGATTCCTCACAGCTGAGTTCCATGATTATTGCCTGCTGACTGTTTGATTCGTGCCTACTCAGCTCTTTGTTTATTGCCTCCAGAGGCACATGATCAGTGTATGATAGCAAACATGATCAGTGCATGATCAGTCACATGATCAGTGCCATTAAGTCACGTGATCACTACATGATAGTCATGTGATCAGTCCATGCTCAGTCACGGTATCAGTGCATGATCAGCCACGTGATCAGTGCATGATCAGCCACGTGATCAGTGCATGATAGCTACGTGATCAGTGCATGATCAGTCACGTGATCAGTGCATGACCAGGTGATCAGTGCATGATCAGCCACGTGATCAGTGCATGATAGCCACGTGATCAGTGCATGATCAGTCACCTGATGGGTGTATGATCAGTCACGTGACCAGTACATGGTAGCTACATGATCATTGCATGATCAGCCACGTGAGTAGTGCATGATAGCCACGTGATCAGTGCATGATCAGTCACGTGATCAGTGCATGATCAGTCACGTGATCAGTGCATGATAAGTCACGTGATCAGTGCATGATCAATTACGTGATCAGTGCATGATCAGTCACGTGACCAGTACATGATAGCTACGTGATCATTGCATGATCAGCCACGTGATCAGTGCATGATAGCCACGTGATCAGTGCATGATCAGTCACATGATCAGTGTATGATCATCCGGGTGATCAGTGCATGATCAGTCATGTGATCAGTGCATGATATAGACGTGATCAGTGCATGATCAGTCACGTGATCAGTGCATGATCAGCCACGTGATCAGTGCATGATAGCCAGTTAATGAGTGCATGATAGCCAGATGATCAGTGCATGATCAGTCACGTGATCAGTGTATGATCAGCCACGTGATCAGTGCATGATAGCCACGTGATCAGTGCATGATCAGCCACGTGATCAGTGCATGATCAGTTACGTGAGCAGTGTATGATCAGCCACGTGATCAGTGCATGGTCAGACACGTGAACAGTGTATGATCAGCCACGTGATCAGTGCATGATAGCCACGTGATCAGTGCATGATCAGTCACGTGATCAGTGTATGATCAGCCACGTGAACAGTGCATGCTCAGTCACGTGATCTGGGCCTGCTGAGCTGCGTGATTACTGTCTGCTCATCTGCTTGACAATTGCCAGCTGAGCTGCACGATTCCTGCCTGTCATCTGCTTGACAATTGCCAGCTGTGCTGCGTAATTCCTGCCTGCTCAGCTGCTTGATTATTGCCAGCTGAGCAGCATGATTCCTCACACCTGAGTTCCATGATTATTGCCTGCTGACTGTTTGATTCGTGCCTACTCAGCTCTTTGTTTATTGCCTCCAGAGGCACATGATCAGTGTATGATAGCAAACATGATCAGCGCATGATCAGTCACATGATCAGCGCCATTAAGTCACGTGATCACTACATGATAGTCATGTGATCAGTCCATGCTCAGTCACGGTATCAGTGCATGATCAGCCACGTGATCAGTGCATGATCAGCCAGGTGATCAGTTCATGATAGCCACGTGATCAGTGCATGATCAGTCACGTGATCAGTGCATGACCAGGCAGGTGATCAGTGCATGATCAGCCACGTGATCAGTGCATGATAGCCACGTGATCAGTGCATGATCAGTCACCTGATGGGTGTATGATCAGTCACGTGACCTGTACATGGTAGCTACATGATCATTGCATGATCAGCCACGTGAGTAGTGCATGATAGCCACGTGATCAGTGCATGATCAGTCACGTGATCAGTGCATGATCAGTCACGTGAACAGTGCATGATAGTCACGTGATCAGTGCATGATCAGCCACGTGATCAGTGCATGATCAGTCACGTGATCAGTGCATGATAGCACGTGATCAGTGCATGATCAGCCACGTGATCAGTGCATGATAGCCACGTGATCAGTGCATGATCAGTCACATGATCAGTGCATGATCATCCACGTGATCAGTGCATGATCAGTCACGTGATCAGTGCATGATATAGACGTGATCAGTGCATGATCAGTCACGTGATCAGTGCATGATCAGCCACGTGATCAGTGCATGATAGCCAGTTGATCAGTGCATGATAGCCAGTGATCAGTGCATGATCAGTCACGTGATCAGTGCATGATCAGCCACGTGATCAGTGCATGATAGCCACGTGATCAGTGCATGATCAGTCACGTGATCAGTGCATGATCAGTCACGTGATCAGTGCATGATCAGCCACGTGATCAGTGCATGATCAGTCACGTGATCAGTGCATGATAGCCACGTGATCAGTGCATGATCAGCCACGTGATCAGTGCATGATAGCCACGTGATCAGTGCATGATCAGTCACGTGATCAGTGCATGATCAGCCACGTGATCAGTGCATGATGCCACGTGATCAGTGCATGATCAGTCACGTGACAGTGCATGATCAGCCACGTGATCAGTGCATGATCAGCCACGTGATCAGTGCATGATAGCCACGTGATCAGTGCATGATCAGTCACGTGATCAGTGCATGATCAGCCACGTGATCAGTGCATGATAGCCACGTGATCAGTGCATGATCAGTCACGTGATCAGTGCATGATCAGTCACGTGATCAGTGCATGATCAGCCACGTGATCAGTGCATGATCAGTCACGTGATCAGTGCATGATCAGTCACGTGATCAGTGCATGATCAGCCACGTGATCAGTGCATGATCAGTCATGTGTCAGTGCATGATAGCCCGTGATCAGTGCATGATCAGTCACGTGATCAGTGCATGATCAGCCACGTGATCAGTGCATGATAGCCACGTGATCAGTGCATGATCAGTCACGTGATCAGTGCATGATCAGCCACGTGATCAGTGCATGATCAGCCACGTGATCAGTGCATGATCAGTCACGTGATCAGTGCATGATCAGCCACGTGATCAGTGCATGATATCCACGTGATCAGTGCATGATCAGTCACGTGATCAGTGTATGATCAGCCACGTGAACAGTGCATGCTCAGTCACGTGATCAGGGCCTGCTGAGCTGCGTGATTACTGTCTGCTCATCTGCTTGACAATTGCCAGCTGAGCTGCATGATTCCTGCCTGTCATCTGCTTGACAATTGCCAGCTGTGCTGCGTAATTCCTGCCTGCTCAGCTGCTTGATTATTGCCAGCTGAGCAGCATGATTCCTCACCTGAGTTCCATGATTATTGCCTGCTGACTGTTTGATTCATGCCTACTCAGCTCTTTGTTTATTGCCTCCAGAGGCACATGATCAGTGTATGATAGCAAACATGATCAGCGCATGATCAGTCACATGATCAGCGCCATTAAGTCACGTGATCACTACATGATAGTCATGTGATCAGTCCATGCTCAGTCACGGTATCAGTGCATGATCAGCCACGTGATCAGTGCATGATAGCCACGTGATCAGTGCATGATAGCCACGTGATCAGTGCATGATAGCCACGTGATCAGTGCATGATCAGCCACGTGATCAGTGCATGATCAGCCACGTGATCAGTGCATGATCAGTCACGTGATCAGTGCATGATAGTCACGTGATCAGTGCATGATCAGCCACGTGATCAGTGCATGATAGCCACGTGATCAGTGCATGATCAGTCACGTGATCAGTGCATGATCAGTCACGTGACAGTACATGGTAGCTACGTGATCATTGCATGATCAGCCACGTGATAGTGCATGATAGCCACGTGATCAGTGCATGATCAGTCACGTGATCAGTGCATGATCAGTCATGTGATCAGTGCATGATCAGCACGTGATCAGTGCATGATCAGCCACGTGATCAGTGCATGATAGCCACGTGATCAGTGCATGATCAGTCACGTGATCAGTGCATGATCAGTCACGTGATCAGTGCATGATCAGCCACGTGATCAGTGCATGATCAGCCACGTGATCAGTGCATGATAGCCACGTGATCAGTGCATGATCAGTCACGTGATCAGTGCATGATCAGCCACGTGATCAGTGCATGATCAGCCACGTGATCAGTGCATGATAGCCACGTGATCAGTGCATGATCAGTCACGTGATCAGTGCATGATCAGTCACGTGATCAGTGCATGATCAGTCACGTGATCAGTGCATGATCAATTACGTGATCAGTGCATGATCAGTCACGTGATCAGTGCATGATAGCTACGTGATCAGTGCATGATCAGCCACGTGATCAGTGCATGATAGCCACGTGATCAGTGCATGATAGCCACGTGATCAGTGCATGATCAGTCACGTGATCAGTGCATGATCAGCCACGTGATCAGTGCATGATAGCCACGTGATCAGTGCATGATAGCCACGTGATCAGTGCATGATAGCCACGTGATCAGTGCATGATCAGTCACGTGATCATGTGTGATCAGCCACGTGATCAGTGCATGATCAGCCACGTGATCAGTGCATGATCAATTACGTGATCAGTGCATGATCAGTCACGTGACCAGTACATGGTAGCTACGTGATCAGTTGCATGATCAGCCACGTGATCAGTGCATGATAGCCACGTGATCAGTGCATGATCAGTCACGTGATCAGTGCATGATCAGTCACGTGATCAGTGCATGATCAGTCACGTGATCAGTGCATGATCAGTCACGTGATCAGTGCATGGTAGCTACGTGATCATTGCATGATCAGCCACGTGATCAGTGCATGATAGCCACGTGATCAGTGCATGATCAGTCACGTGATCAGTGCATGATCAGCCACGTGATCAGTGCATGATATCCACGTGATCAGTGCATGATCAGTCACGTGATCAGTACATGATAGCTACGTGATCAGTGCATGATCAGCCACGTGATCAGTGCATGATAGCCACGTGATCAGTGCATGATCAGTCACGTGATCAGTGCATGATCATCCACGTGATCAGTGCATGGCAGTCATGTGATCAGTGCATGATATAGACGTGATCAGTGCATGATCAGTCACGTGATCAGTGCATGATCAGCCACGTGATCAGTGCATGATAGCCAGTGATCAGTGCATGATAGCCAGTGATCAGTGCATGATCAGTCACGTGATCAGTGCATGATCAGCCACGTGATCAGTGCATGATCAGCCACGTGATCAGTGCATGATCAGCCACGTGATCAGTGCATGATCAGTTACGTGAGCAGTGTATGATCAGCCACGTGATCAGTGCATGGTCAGACACGTGAACAGTGTATGATCAGCCACGTGATCAGTGCATGATAGCCACGTGATCAGTGCATGATCAGTCACGTGATCAGTGTATGATCAGCCACGTGAACAGTGCATGCTCAGTCACGTGATCTGGGCCTGCTGAGCTGCGTGATTACTGTCTGCTCATCTGCTTGACAATTGCCAGCTGAGCTGCACGATTCCTGCCTGTCATCTGCTTGACAATTGCCAGCTGTGCTGCGTAATTCCTGCCTGCTCAGCTGCTTGATTATTGCCAGCTGAGCAGCATGATTCCTCACACCTGAGTTCCATGATTATTGCCTGCTGACTGTTTGATTCGTGCCTACTCAGCTCTTTGTTTATTGCCTCCAGAGGCACATGATCAGTGTATGATAGCAAACATGATCAGCGCATGATCAGTCACATGATCAGCGCCATTAAGTCACGTGATCACTACATGATAGTCATGTGATCAGTCCATGCTCAGTCACGGTATCAGTGCATGATCAGCCACGTGATCAGTGCATGATCAGCCACGTGATCAGTGCATGATAGCCACGTGATCAGTGCATGATCAGTCACGTGATCAGTGCATGATCAGGCACGTGATCAGTGCATGATCAGCCACGTGATCAGTGCATGATAGCCACGTGATCAGTGCATGATCAGTCACCTGATGGGTGTATGATCAGTCACGTGACCAGTACATGGTAGCTACATGATCATTGCATGATCAGCCACGTGAGTAGTGCATGATAGCCACGTGATCAGTGCATGATCAGTCACGTGATCAGTGCATGATCAGTCACGTGATCAGTGCATGATCAGTCACGTGATCAGTGCATGATCAGCCACGTGATCAGTGCATGATCAGTCACGTGATCAGTGCATGATCAGCCACGTGATCAGTGCATGATCAGTCACGTGATCAGTGCATGATATAGACGTGATCAGTGCATGATCAGTCACGTGATCAGTGCATGATAGCCACGTGATCAGTGCATGATCAGTCACGTGATCAGTGCATGATCAGTCACGTGACCAGTACATGGTAGCTACGTGATCAGTGCATGATCAGCCACGTGATCAGTGCATGATAGCCACGTGATCAGTGCATGATCAGTCACGTGATCAGTGCATGATCAGTCACGTGATCAGTGCATGATCAGCCACGTGATCAGTGCATGATCAGCCACGTGATCAGTGCATGATAGCCACGTGATCAGTGCATGATCAGTCACGTGATCAGTGCATGATCAGTCACGTGATCAGTGCATGATCAGCCACGTGATCAGTGCATGATAGCCACGTGATCAGTGCATGATCAGTCACGTGATCAGTGTATGATCAGTCACGTGACCAGTGCATGGTAGCTACGTGATCAGTGCATGATCAGCCACGTGATAGTGCATGATAGCCACGTGATCAGTGCATGATCAGTCACGTGATCAGTGCATGATCAGTCACGTGATCAGTGCATGATCAGCCACGTGATCAGTGCATGATCAGCCACGTGATCAGTGCATGATAGCCACGTGATCAGTGCATGATCAGCCACGTGATCAGTGCATGATCAGCCACGTGATCAGTGCATGATCAATTACGTGATCAGTGCATGATCAGTCACGTGATCAGTGCATGGTAGCTACGTGATCAGTGCATGATCAGCCACGTGAGCAGTGCATGATAGCCACGTGATCAGTGCATGATCAGTCACGTGATCAGTGCATGATCAGTCACGTGATCAGTGCATGATCAGTCACGTGATCAGTGCATGATCAGTCACGTGATCAGTGCATGATCAGTCACGTGATCAGTACATGATAGCTACGTGATCAGTGCATGATCAGCCACGTGATCAGTGCATGATAGCCACGTGATCAGTGCATGATCAGTCACATGATCAGTGCATGATCATCCACGTGATCAGTGCATGATCAGTCATGTGATCAGTGCATGATATAGACGTGATCAGTGCATGATCAGTCACGTGATCAGTGCATGATCAGCCACGTGATCAGTGCATGATAGCCAGTGATCAGTGCATGATAGCCACGTGATCAGTGCATGATCAGTCACGTGATCAGTGCATGATCAGCCACGTGATCAGTGCATGATAGCCACGTGATCAGTGCATGATCAGCCACGTGATCAGTGCATGATCAGCCACGTGATCAGTGCATGATAGCCACGTGATCAGTGCATGATCAGTCACGTGATCAGTGCATGATCAGTCACGTGATCAGTGCATGATCAGCCACGTGATCAGTGCATGATCAGTCACGTGATCAGTGCATGGTAGCTACGTGATCATTGCATGATCAGCCACGTGATCAGTGCATGATAGCCACGTGATCAGTGCATGATCAGTTACGTGATCAGTGCATGATCAGCCACGTGATCAGTGCATGATGCCACGTGATCAGTGCATGATCAGTCACGTGATCAGTGCATGATCAGCCACGTGATCAGTGCATGATCAGCCACGTGATCAGTGCATGATAGCCACGTGATCAGTGCATGATCAGTCACGTGATCAGTGCATGATCAGCCACGTGATCAGTGCATGATAGCCACGTGATCAGTGCATGATCAGTCACGTGATCAGTGCATGATCAGCCACGTGATCAGTGCATGATCAGCCACGTGATCAGTGCATGATCAGTCACGTGATCAGTGCATGATCAGCCACGTGATCAGTGCATGATCAGCCACGTGATCAGTGCATGATCAGTCACGTGTCAGTGCATGATAGCCACGTGATCAGTGCATGATCAGTCACGTGATCAGTGTATGATCAGCCACGTGATCAGTGCATGATAGCCACGTGATCAGTGCATGATCATCACGTGATCAGTGTATGATCAGCCACGTGAACAGTGCATGCTCAGTCACGTGATCTGGGCCTGCTGAGCTGCGTGATTACTGTCTGCTCATCTGCTTGACAATTGCCAGCTGAGCTGCACGATTCCTGCCTGTCATCTGCTTGACAATTGCCAGCTGTGCTGCGTAATTCCTGCCTGCTCAGCTGCTTGATTATTGCCAGCTGAGCAGCATGATTCCTCACAGCTGAGTTCCATGATTATTGCCTGCTGACTGTTTGATTCGTGCCTACTCAGCTCTTTGTTTATTGCCTCCAGAGGCACATGATCAGTGTATGATAGCAAACATGATCAGCGCATGATCAGTCACATGATCAGCGCCATTAAGTCACGTGATCACTACATGATAGTCATGTGATCAGTCCATGCTCAGTCACGGTATCAGTGCATGATCAGCCACGTGATCAGTGCATGATCTGTCACATGATTAGTGTATGATCATCCACGTGATCAGTGCATGGGCAGTCATGTGATCAGTGCATGATATAGACGTGATCAGTGCATGATCAGTCACGTGATCAGTGCATGATAGCCACGTGATCAGTGCATGATCAGTCACCTGATGGGTGTATGATCATTCACGTGACCTGTACATGGTAGCTACATGATCATTGCATGATCAGCCACGTGAGTAGTGCATGATAGCCACGTGATCAGTGCATGATCAGTCACGTGATCAGTGCATGATCAGTCATGTGATCAGTGCATGATCAGGCACGTGATCAGTGCATGATCAGCCACGTGATCAGTGCATGATAGCCACGTGATCAGTGCATGATCAGTCACGTGATCAGTGCATGATCAGTCACGTGATCAGTGCATGATCAGCCACGTGATCAGTGCATGATCAGTCACGTGATCAGTATATGTAGCTACGTGATCAGTGCATGACAGCCACGTGATCAGTGCATGATAGCCACGTGATCAGTGCATGATCAGTTACGTGATCAGTGTATGATCAGCCACGTGATCAGTGCATGATGCCACGTGATCAGTGCATGATCAGTCACGTGATCAGTGTGTGATCAGCCACGTGATCAGTGCATGATCAGCCACGTGATCAGTGCATGATAGCCACGTGATCAGTGCATGATCAGTTACGTGATCAGTGCATGATCAGCCACGTGATCAGTGCATGATCAGTCACGTGATCAGTGCATGATCAGCCACGTGATCAGTGCATGATAGCCACGTGATCAGTGCATGATCAGTCACGTGATCAGTGTATGATCAGTCACGTGACCAGTGCATGGTAGCTACGTGATCAGTGCATGATCAGCCACGTGATAGTGCATGATAGCCACGTGATCAGTGCATGATCAGTCACGTGATCAGTGCATGATCAGTCACGTGATCAGTGCATGATCAGTCACGTGATCAGTGCATGATCAGCCACGTGATCAGTGCATGATCTGTCACGTGATCAGTGCATGATCAGCCACGTGATCAGTGCATGATCAGTCATGTGATCAGTGCATGATATAGACGTGATCAGTGCATGATCAGTCACGTGATCAGTGCATGATAGCCACGTGATCAGTGCATGATCAGTCACTGATCAGTGTATGATCAGTCACGTGATCAGTGCATGATAGCTACGTGATCAGTGCATGATCAGCCACGTGATCAGTGCATGATAGCCACGTGATCAGTGCATGATAGTCATGTGATCAGTGCATGATCAGTCACGTGATCAGTGCATGATCAGCCACGTGATCAGTGCATGATCAGCCACGTGATCAGTGCATGATAGCCACGTGATCAGTGCATGATCAGTCACGTGATCAGTGCATGATCAGGCACGTGATCAGTGCATGATCAGCCACGTGATCAGTGCATGATAGCCACGTGATCAGTGCATGATCAGTCACGTGATCAGTGTATGATCAGTCACTGACAGTACATGGTAGCTACATGATCATTGCATGATCAGCCACGTGATCAGTGCATGATAGCCACGTGATCAGTGCATGATCAGTCACGTGATCAGTGCATGATCAGTCACGTGATCAGTACATGATAGCTACGTGATCAGTGCATGATCAGCCACGTGATCAGTGCATGATAGCCACGTGATCAGTGCATGATCAGTCACGTGATCAGTGCATGATCAGTCACGTGACCAGTACATGGTAGCTACGTGATCAGTGCATGATCAGCCACGTGATCAGTGCATGATAGCCACGTGATCAGTGCATGATCAGTCACGTGATCAGTGCATGATCAGTCACGTGATCAGTGCATGATCAGTCACGTGATCAGTGCATGATCAGCCACGTGATCAGTGCATGATAGCCACGTGATCAGTGCATGATCAGTCACGTGATCAGTGCATGATCAGCCACGTGATCAGTGCATGATCAGCCACGTGATCAGTGCATGATCAGTCACGTGATCAGTGCATGATCAGTCACGTGACCAGTACATGGTAGCTACGTGATCATTGCATGATCAGCCACGTGATCAGTGCATGATAGCCACGTGATCAGTGCATGATCAGTCACGTGATCAGTGCATGATCAGTCACGTGATCAGTGCATGATCAGCCACGTGATCAGTGCATGATCAGTCACGTGATCAGTGCATGATCAGTCACGTGATCAGTGCATGATAGCCACGTGATCAGTGCATGATCAGCCACGTGATCAGTGCATGATCAGCCACGTGATCAGTGCATGATCAGCCACGTGATCAGTGCATGATCAGTCACGTGATCAGTGCATGATCAGCCACGTGATCAGTGCATGATAGCCACGTGATCAGTGCATGATCAGCCACGTGATCAGTGCATGATAGCCACGTGATCAGTGCATGATCAGTCACGTGATCAGTACATGATCAGTCACGTGAACAGTGCATGATCATTTACGTGATCTGTGCATGATCAGTCACGTGACCAGTATATGGTAGCTACGTGATCATTCCATGACGAGCCACGTGAGCAGTGCATGATAGCCACGTGATGTGTGCATGATCAGTTACGTGAGCAGAGTATGATCAGCCACGTGATCAGTGCATGAGTGCCACGTGATCAGTGCATGATATGTCACGTGACAGTGTGTGATCAGCCACGTGAACAGTGCATGTTCAGCCACGTGATCAGTGCATGATAGCCACGTGATCAGTGCATGATCAGTTACGTGAGCAGTGTATGATCAGCCACGTGATCAGTGCATGGTCAGACACGTGAACAGTGTATGATCAGCCACGTGATCAGTGCATGATATCCAAGTGATCAGTGCATGATCATCACGTGATCAGTGTATGATCAGCCACGTGAACAGTGCATGCTCAGTCACGTGATCAGGGCCTGCTGAGCTGCGTGATTACTGTCTGCTCATCTGCTTGACAATTGCCAGCTGAGCTGCACGATTCCTGCCTGTCATCTGCTTGACAATTGCCAGCTGTGCTGCGTAATTCCTGCCTGCTCAGCTGCTTGATTATTGCCAGCTGAGCAGCATGATTCCTCACAGCTGAGTTCCATGATTATTGCCTGCTGACTGTTTGATTCGTGCCTACTCAGCTCTTTGTTTATTGCCTCCAGAGGCACATGATCAGTGTATGATAGCAAACATGATCAGTGCATGATCAGTCACATGATCAGCGCCATTAAGTCACGTGATCACTACATGATAGTCATGTGATCAGTCCATGCTCAGTCACGGTATCAGTGCATGATCAGCCACGTGATCAGTGCATGATCAGCCACGTGATCAGTTCATGATAGCCATGTGATCAGTGCATGATCAGTCACGTGATCAGTGCATGATCAGGCAGGTGATCAGTGCATGATCAGTCACGTGATCAGTGCATGATCAGTCACGTGATCAGTGCATGATCAGTCACGTGATCAGTGCATGATCAGCCACGTGATCAGTGCATGATCAGCCACGTGATCAGTGCATGATCAGCCACGTGATCAGTGCATGATCAGTCACGTGATCAGTGCATGATCAGTCACGTGATCAGTGCATGATCAGTCACGTGATCAGTGCATGATCAGTCACGTGATCAGTGCATGATCAGTCACGTGACCAGTACATGGTAGCTACGTGATCAGTGCATGATCAGCCACGTGATCAGTGCATGATAGCCACGTGATCAGTGCATGATCAGTCACGTGATCAGTGCATGATCATCCACGTGATCAGTGCATGATCAGTCACGTGATCAGTGCATGATATAGACGTGATCAGTGCATGATCAGTCACGTGATCAGTGCATGATCAGCCACGTGATCAGTGCATGATAGCCAGTGATCAGTGCATGATAGCCAGTGATCAGTGCATGATCAGTCACGTGATCAGTGCATGATCAGCCACGTGATCAGTGCATGATAGCCACTGATCAGTGCATGATCAGCCACGTGATCAGTGCATGATCAGCCACGTGATCAGTGCATGATAGCCACGTGATCAGTGCATGATCAGTCACGTGATCAGTGCATGATCAGTCACGTGATCAGTGCATGATCAGCCACGTGATCAGTGCATGATCAGTCACGTGATCAGTGCATGATAGCCACGTGATCAGTGCATGATCAGCCACGTGATCAGTGCATGATAGCCACGTGATCAGTGCATGATCAGTCACGTGATCAGTGCATGATCAGCCACGTGATCAGTGCATGATGCCACGTGATCAGTGCATGATCAGTCACGTGACAGTGCATGATCAGCCACGTGATCAGTGCATGATCAGCCACGTGATCAGTGCATGATAGCCACGTGATCAGTGCATGATCAGTCACGTGATCAGTGCATGATCAGCCACGTGATCAGTGCATGATCAGCCACGTGATCAGTGCATGATCAGTCACGTGATCAGTGCATGATCAGTCACGTGATCAGTGCATGATCAGCCACGTGATCAGTGCATGATCAGCCACGTGATCAGTGCATGATCAGTCACGTGATCAGTGCATGATCAGCCACGTGATCAGTGCATGATCAGTCATGTGTCAGTGCATGATAGCCCGTGATCAGTGCATGATCAGTCACGTGATCAGTGCATGATCAGCCACGTGATCAGTGCATGATAGCCACGTGATCAGTGCATGATCAGCCACGTGATCAGTGCATGATCAGCCACGTGATCAGTGCATGATCAGCCACGTGATCAGTGCATGATCAGTCACGTGATCAGTGCATGATCAGCCACGTGATCAGTGCATGATATCCACGTGATCAGTGCATGATCAGTCACGTGATCAGTGTATGATCAGCCACGTGAACAGTGCATGCTCAGTCACGTGATCAGGGCCTGCTGAGCTGCGTGATTACTGTCTGCTCATCTGCTTGACAATTGCCAGCTGAGCTGCATGATTCCTGCCTGTCATCTGCTTGACAATTGCCAGCTGTGCTGCGTAATTCCTGCCTGCTCAGCTGCTTGATTATTGCCAGCTGAGCAGCATGATTCCTCACACCTGAGTTCCATGATTATTGCCTGCTGACTGTTTGATTCATGCCTACTCAGCTCTTTGTTTATTGCCTCCAGAGGCACATGATCAGTGTATGATAGCAAACATGATCAGCGCATGATCAGTCACATGATCAGCGCCATTAAGTCACGTGATCACTACATGATAGTCATGTGATCAGTCCATGCTCAGTCACGGTATCAGTGCATGATCAGCCACGTGATCAGTGCATGATAGCCACGTGATCAGTGCATGATAGCCACGTGATCAGTGCATGATAGCCACGTGATCAGTGCATGATCAGCCACGTGATCAGTGCATGATAGCCACGTGATCAGTGCATGATCAGTCACGTGATCAGTGCATGATAGTCACGTGATCAGTGTATGATCAGCCACGTGATCAGTGCATGATAGCCACGTGATCAGTGCATGATCAGTCACGTGATCAGTGCATGATCAGTCACGTGACAGTACATGGTAGCTACGTGATCATTGCATGATCAGCCACGTGAGCAGTGCATGATAGCCACGTGATCAGTGCATGATCAGTCACGTGATCAGTGCATGATCAGTCACGTGATCAGTGCATGATCAGCCACGTGATCAGTGCATGATCAGCCACGTGATCAGTGCATGATAGCCACGTGATCAGTGCATGATCAGTCACGTGATCAGTGCATGATCAGTCACGTGATCAGTGCATGATCAGCCACGTGATCAGTGCATGATCAGCCACGTGATCAGTGCATGATAGCCACGTGATCAGTGCATGATCAGTCACGTGATCAGTGCATGATCAGCCACGTGATCAGTGCATGATCAGCCACGTGATCAGTGCATGATAGCCACGTGATCAGTGCATGATCAGTCACGTGATCAGTGCATGATCAGTCACGTGATCAGTGCATGATCAGTCACGTGATCAGTGCATGATCAATTACGTGATCAGTGCATGATCAGTCACGTGATCAGTGCATGATAGCTACGTGATCAGTGCATGATCAGCCACGTGATCAGTGCATGATAGCCACGTGATCAGTGCATGATAGCCACGTGATCAGTGCATGATCAGTCATGTGATCAGTGCATGATCAGCCACGTGATCAGTGCATGATATCCACGTGATCAGTGCATGATAGCCACGTGATCAGTGCATGATCAGCCACGTGATCAGTGCATGATCAGTCACGTGATCATGTGTGATCAGCCACGTGATCAGTGCATGATCAGCCACGTGATCAGTGCATGATCAATTACGTGATCAGTGCATGATCAGTCACGTGACCAGTACATGGTAGCTACGTGATCAGTTGCATGATCAGCCACGTGATCAGTGCATGATAGCCACGTGATCAGTGCATGATCAGTCACGTGATCAGTGCATGATCAGTCACGTGATCAGTGCATGATCAGCCACGTGATCAGTGCATGATCAGTCACGTGACCAGTGCATGGTAGCTACGTGATCATTGCATGACAGCCACGTGATCAGTGCATGATAGCCACGTGATCAGTGCATGATCAGTCACGTGATCAGTGCATGATCAGCCACGTGATCAGTGCATGATATCCACGTGATCAGTGCATGATCAGTCACGTGACCAGTACATGGTAGCTACGTGATCATTGCATGATCAGCCACGTGATCAGTGCATGATAGCCACGTGATCAGTGCATGATCAGTCACATGATCAGTGTATGATCATCCACGTGATCAGTGCATGATCAGTCATGTGATCAGTGCATGATATAGACGTGATCAGTGCATGATCAGTCACGTGATCAGTGCATGATCAGCCACGTGATCAGTGCATGATAGCCAGTGATGAGTGCATGATAGCCAGTGATCAGTGCATGATCAGTCACGTGATCAGTGCATGATCAGCCACGTGATCAGTGCATGATAGCCACGTGATCAGTGCATGATCAGCCACGTGATCAGTGCATGATCAGTTACGTGAGCAGTGTATGATCAGCCACGTGATCAGTGCATGGTCAGACACGTGAACAGTGTATGATCAGCCACGTGATCAGTGCATGATAGCCACGTGATCAGTGCATGATCAGTCACGTGATCAGTGTATGATCAGCCACGTGAACAGTGCATGCTCAGTCACGTGATCTGGGCCTGCTGAGCTGCGTGATTACTGTCTGCTCATCTGCTTGACAATTGCCAGCTGAGCTGCACGATTCCTGCCTGTCATCTGCTTGACAATTGCCAGCTGTGCTGCGTAATTCCTGCCTGCTCAGCTGCTTGATTATTGCCAGCTGAGCAGCATGATTCCTCACACCTGAGTTCCATGATTATTGCCTGCTGACTGTTTGATTCGTGCCTACTCAGCTCTTTGTTTATTGCCTCCAGAGGCACATGATCAGTGTATGATAGCAAACATGATCAGCGCATGATCAGTCACATGATCAGCGCCATTAAGTCACGTGATCACTACATGATAGTCATGTGATCAGTCCATGCTCAGTCACGGTATCAGTGCATGATCAGCCACGTGATCAGTGCATGATCAGCCACGTGATCAGTTCATGATAGCCACGTGATCAGTGCATGATCAGTCACGTGATCAGTGCATGATCAGGCACGTGATCAGTGCATGATCAGCCACGTGATCAGTGCATGATAGCCACGTGATCAGTGCATGATCAGTCACCTGATGGGTGTATGATCAGTCACGTGACCAGTACATGGTAGCTACATGATCATTGCATGATCAGCCACGTGAGTAGTGCATGATAGCCACGTGATCAGTGCATGATCAGTCACGTGATCAGTGCATGATCAGTCACGTGATCAGTGCATGATCAGTCACGTGATCAGTGCATGATCAGCCACGTGATCAGTGCATGATCAGTCACGTGATCAGTGCATGATCAGCCACGTGATCAGTGCATGATCAGTCACGTGATCAGTGCATGATATAGACGTGATCAGTGCATGATCAGTCACGTGATCAGTGCATGATAGCCACGTGATCAGTGCATGATCAGTCACGTGATCAGTGCATGATCAGTCACGTGACCAGTACATGGTAGCTACATGATCAGTGCATGATCAGCCACGTGATAGTGCATGATAGCCACGTGATCAGTGCATGATAGTCACGTGATCAGTGCATGATCAGTCACGTGATCAGTGCATGATCAGCCACGTGATCAGTGCATGATCAGCCACGTGATCAGTGCATGATAGCCACGTGATCAGTGCATGATCAGTCACGTGATCAGTGCATGATCAGTCACGTGATCAGTGCATGATCAGCCACGTGATCAGTGCATGATAGCCACGTGATCAGTGCATGATCAGTCACGTGATCAGTGCATGATCAGTCACGTGATCAGTGCATGATCAGCCACGTGATCAGTGCATGATCAGCCACGTGATCAGTGCATGATAGCCACGTGATCAGTGCATGATCAGTCACGTGATCAGTGCATGATCAGTCACGTGATCAGTGCATGATCAGCCACGTGATCAGTGCATGATCAGCCACGTGATCAGTGCATGATCACGTGATCAGTGCATGATCAGTCACGTGACCAGTGCATGGTAGCTACGTGATCAGTGCATGATCAGCCACGTGATCAGTGCATGATAGCCACGTGATCAGTGCATGATCAGTCACGTGATCAGTGCATGATCAATTACGTGATCAGTGCATGATCAGTCACGTGACCAGTACATGATAGCTACGTGATCAGTGCATGATCAGCCACGTGATCAGTGCATGATAGCCACGTGATCAGTGCATGATCAGTCACATGATCAGTGCATGATCATCCACGTGATCAGTGCATGATCAGTCATGTGATCAGTGCATGATATAGACGTGATCAGTGCATGATCAGTCACGTGATCAGTGCATGATCAGCCACGTGATCAGTGCATGATAGCCAGTGATCAGTGCATGATAGCCAGTGATCAGTGCATGATCAGTCACGTGATCAGTGTATGATCAGCCACGTGATCAGTGCATGATCAGCCACGTGATCAGTGCATGATCAGCCACGTGATCAGTGCATGATCAGTTACGTGAGCAGTGTATGATCAGCCACGTGATCAGTGCATGGTCAGACACGTGAACAGTGTATGATCAGCCACGTGATCAGTGCATGATAGCCACGTGATCAGTGCATGATCAGTCACGTGATCAGTGTATGATCAGCCACGTGAACAGTGCATGCTCAGTCACGTGATCTGGGCCTGCTGAGCTGCGTGATTACTGTCTGCTCATCTGCTTGACAATTGCCAGCTGAGCTGCACGATTCCTGCCTGTCATCTGCTTGACAATTGCCAGCTGTGCTGCGTAATTCCTGCCTGCTCAGCTGCTTGATTATTGCCAGCTGAGCAGCATGATTCCTCACACCTGAGTTCCATGATTATTGCCTGCTGACTGTTTGATTCGTGCCTACTCAGCTCTTTGTTTATTGCCTCCAGAGGCACATGATCAGTGTATGATAGCAAACATGATCAGCGCATGATCAGTCACATGATCAGCGCCATTAAGTCACGTGATCACTACATGATAGTCATGTGATCAGTCCATGCTCAGTCACGGTATCAGTGCATGATCAGCCACGTGATCAGTGCATGATCAGCCACGTGATCAGTGCATGATAGCCACGTGATCAGTGCATGATCAGTCACGTGATCAGTGCATGATCAGGCAGGTGATCAGTGCATGATCAGCCACGTGATCAGTGCATGATAGCCACGTGATCAGTGCATGATCAGTCACCTGATGGGTGTATGATCAGTCACGTGACCAGTACATGGTAGCTACATGATCATTGCATGATCAGCCACGTGAGTAGTGCATGATAGCCACGTGATCAGTGCATGATCAGTCACGTGATCAGTGCATGATCAGTCACGTGATCAGTGCATGATCAGTCACGTGATCAGTGCATGATCAGCCACGTGATCAGTGCATGATCAGTCACGTGATCAGTGCATGATCAGCCACGTGATCAGTGCATGATCAGTCACGTGATCAGTGCATGATATAGACGTGATCAGTGCATGATCAGTCACGTGATCAGTGCATGATAGCCACGTGATCAGTGCATGATCAGTCACGTGATCAGTGCATGATCAGTCACGTGACCAGTACATGGTAGCTACGTGATCAGTGCATGATCAGCCACGTGATCAGTG
Source organism: Bos javanicus (assembly GCF_032452875.1). NCBI lineage: Eukaryota > Metazoa > Chordata > Mammalia > Artiodactyla > Bovidae > Bos > Bos javanicus. Next base: position 328,140 of record NW_026893736.1, on the reverse strand, counting down.
CATGATAGCCACGTGATCAGTGCATGATCAGTCACGTGATCAGTGCATGATCAGTCACGTGATCAGTGCATGATCAGCCACGTGATCAGTGCATGATCAGCCACGTGATCAGTGCATGATAGCCACGTGATCAGTGCATGATCAGTCACGTGATCAGTGCATGATCAGGCACGTGATCAGTGCATGATCAGCCACGTGATCAGTGCATGATAGCCACGTGATCAGTGCATGATCAGTCACGTGATCAGTGCATGATCAGTCACGTGACCAGTACATGGTAGCTACGTGATCAGTGCATGATCAGCCACGTGATAGTGCATGATAGCCACGTGATCAGTGCATGATCAGTCACGTGATCAGTGCATGATCAGTCATGTGATCAGTGCATGATCAGCCACGTGATCAGTGCATGATCAGCCACGTGATCAGTGCATGATAGCCACGTGATCAGTGCATGATCAGCCACGTGATCAGTGCATGATCAGCCACGTGATCAGTGCATGATCAATTACGTGATCAGTGCATGATCAGTCACGTGATCAGTGCATGGTAGCTACGTGATCATTGCATGATCAGCCACGTGAGCAGTGCATGATAGCCACGTGATCAGTGCATGATCAGTCACGTGATCAGTGCATGATCAGTCACGTGATCAGTGCATGATCAGTCACGTGATCAGTGCATGATCAGTCACGTGATCAGTGCATGATCAGTCACGTGATCAGTACATGATAGCTACGTGATCAGTGCATGATCAGCCACGTGATCAGTGCATGATAGCCACGTGATCAGTGCATGATCAGTCACATGATCAGTGTATGATCATCCACGTGATCAGTGCATGATCAGTCACGTGATCAGTGCATGATATAGACGTGATCAGTGCATGATCAGTCACGTGATCAGTGCATGATCAGCCACGTGATCAGTGCATGATAGCCAGTGATCAGTGCATGATAGCCACGTGATCAGTGCATGATCAGTCACGTGATCAGTGCATGATCAGCCACGTGATCAGTGCATGATAGCCACGTGATCAGTGCATGATCAGCCACGTGATCAGTGCATGATCAGCCACGTGATCAGTGCATGATAGCCACGTGATCAGTGCATGATCAGTCACGTGATCAGTGCATGATCAGTCACGTGATCAGTGCATGATCAGCCACGTGATCAGTGCATGATCAGTCACGTGATCAGTGCATGGTAGCTACGTGATCAGTGCATGATCAGCCACGTGATCAGTGCATGATAGCCACGTGATCAGTGCATGATCAGTCACGTGATCAGTGCATGATCAGCCACGTGATCAGTGCATGATGCCACGTGATCAGTGCATGATCAGTCACGTGATCAGTGCATGATCAGCCACGTGATCAGTGCATGATCAGCCACGTGATCAGTGCATGATAGCCACGTGATCAGTGCATGATCAGTCACGTGATCAGTGCATGATCAGCCACGTGATCAGTGCATGATAGCCACGTGATCAGTGCATGATCAGTCACGTGATCAGTGCATGATCAGTCACGTGATCAGTGCATGATCAGCCACGTGATCAGTGCATGATCAGCCACGTGATCAGTGCATGATCAGTCACGTGATCAGTGCATGATCAGCCACGTGATCAGTGCATGATCAGTCATGTAGTCAGTGCATGATCAGCCACGTGATCAGTGCATGATCAGTCACGTGATCAGTGTATGATCAGCCACGTGATCAGTGCATGATAGCCACGTGATCAGTGCATGATCATTCACGTGATCAGTGTATGATCAGCCACGTGAACAGTGCATGCTCAGTCACGTGATCAGGGCCTGCTGAGCTGCGTGATTACTGTCTGCTCATCTGCTTGACAATTGCCAGCTGAGCTGCACGATTCCTGCCTGTCATCTGCTTGACAATTGCCAGCTGTGCTGCGTAATTCCTGCCTGCTCAGCTGCTTGATTATTGCCAGCTGAGCAGCATGATTCCTCACACCTGAGTTCCATGATTATTGCCTGCTGACTGTTTGATTCGTGCCTACTCAGCTCTTTGTTTATTGCCTCCAGAGGCACATGATCAGTGTATGATAGCAAACATGATCAGTGCATGATCAGTCACATGATCAGCGCCATTAAGTCACGTGATCACTACATGATAGTCATGTGATCAGTCCATGCTCAGTCACGGTATCAGTGCATGATCAGCCACGTGATCAGTGCATGATCTGTCACATGATTAGTGTATGATCATCCACGTGATCAGTGCATGGGCAGTCATGTGATCAGTGCATGATATAGACGTGATCAGTGCATGATCAGTCACGTGATCAGTGCATGATAGCCACGTGATCAGTGCATGATCAGTCACCTGATGGGTGTATGATCATTCACGTGACCTGTACATGGTAGCTACATGATCATTGCATGATCAGCCACGTGAGTAGTGCATGATAGCCACGTGATCAGTGCATGATCAGTCACGTGATCAGTGCATGATCAGTCATGTGATCAGTGCATGATCAGGCACGTGATCAGTGCATGATCAGCCACGTGATCAGTGCATGATAGCCACGTGATCAGTGCATGATCAGTCACGTGATCAGTGCATGATCAGTCACGTGATCAGTGCATGATCAGCCACGTGATCAGTGCATGATCAGTCACGTGATCAGTATATGTAGCTACGTGATCATTGCATGACAGCCACGTGATCAGTGCATGATAGCCACGTGATCAGTGCATGATCAGTTACGTGATCAGTGCATGATCAGCCACGTGATCAGTGCATGATGCCACGTGATCAGTGCATGATAGTCACGTGATCAGTGCATGATCAGCCACGTGATCAGTGCATGATCAGCCACGTGATCAGTGCATGATAGCCACGTGATCAGTGCATGATCAGTTACGTGATCAGTGCATGATCAGCCACGTGATCAGTGCATGATCAGTCACGTGATCAGTGCATGATCAGCCACGTGATCAGTGCATGATAGCCACGTGATCAGTGCATGATCAGTCACGTGATCAGTGCATGATCAGTCACGTGATCAGTGCATGGTAGCTACGTGATCAGTGCATGATCAGCCACGTGATCAGTGCATGATAGCCACGTGATCAGTGCATGATCAGTCACGTGATCAGTGCATGATCAGTCACGTGATCAGTGCATGATCAGTCACGTGATCAGTGCATGATCAGCCACGTGATCAGTGCATGATCAGTCACGTGATCAGTGCATGATCAGCCACGTGATCAGTGCATGATCAGTCATGTGATCAGTGCATGATATAGACGTGATCAGTGCATGATCAGTCACGTGATCAGTGCATGATAGCCACGTGATCAGTGCATGATCAGTCACTGATCAGTGCATGATCAGTCACGTGATCAGTACATGGTAGCTACATGATCAGTGCATGATCAGCCACGTGATAGTGCATGATAGCCACGTGATCAGTGCATGATAGTCATGTGATCAGTGCATGATCAGTCACGTATCAGTGCATGATCAGCCACGTGATCAGTGCATGATCAGCCACGTGATCAGTGCATGATAGCTACGTGATCAGTGCATGATCAGTCACGTGATCAGTGCATGATCAGGCACGTGATCAGTGCATGATCAGCCACGTGATCAGTGCATGATAGCCACGTGATCAGTGCATGATCAGTCACGTGATCAGTGTATGATCAGTCACTGACCAGTACATGGTAGCTACATGATCATTGCATGATCAGCCACGTGATAGTGCATGATAGCCACGTGATCAGTGCATGATCAGTCACGTGATCAGTGCATGATCAGTCATGTGATCAGTGCATGATCAGCCACGTGATCAGTGCATGATCAGCCACGTGATCAGTGCATGATAGCCACGTGATCAGTGCATGATCAGTCACGTGATCAGTGCATGATCAGCCACGTGATCAGTGCATGATCAGCCACGTGATCAGTGCATGATCAATCACGTGATCAGTGCATGATCAGTCACGTGACCAGTACATGGTAGCTACGTGATCATTGCATGATCAGCCACGTGATCAGTGCATGATAGCCACGTGATCAGTGCATGATCAGTCACGTGATCAGTGCATGATCAGTCACGTGATCAGTGCATGATCAGTCACGTGATCAGTGCATGATCAGCCACGTGATCAGTGCATGATCAGTCACGTGATCAGTGCATGGTAGCCACGTGATCAGTGCATGATCAGCCACGTGATCAGTGCATGATCAGCCACGTGATCAGTGCATGATAGCCACGTGATCAGTGCATGATCAGTCACGTGATCAGTGCATGATCAGCCACGTGATCAGTGCATGATAGCCACGTGATCAGTGCATGATCAGCCACGTGATCAGTGCATGATAGCCACGTGATCAGTGCATGATCAGTCACGTGATCAGTACATGATCAGTCACGTGAACAGTGCATGATCATTTACGTGATCTGTGCATGATCAGTCACGTGACCAGTATATGGTAGCTACGTGATCATTCCATGACGAGCCACGTGAGCAGTGCATGATAGCCACGTGATGTGTGCATGATGAGTTACGTGAGCAGAGTATGATCAGCCACGTGATCAGTGCATGAGTGCCACGTGATCAGTGCATGATATGTCACGTGACAGTGTGTGATCAGCCACGTGAACAGTGCATGTTCAGCCACGTGATCAGTGCATGATAGCCACGTGATCAGTGCATGATCAGTTACGTGAGCAGTGTATGATCAGCCACGTGATCAGTGCATGGTCAGACACGTGAACAGTGTATGATCAGCCACGTGATCAGTGCATGATATCCAAGTGATCAGTGCATGATCATCACGTGATCAGTGTATGATCAGCCACGTGAACAGTGCATGCTCAGTCACGTGATCAGGGCCTGCTGAGCTGCGTGATTACTGTCTGCTCATCTGCTTGACAATTGCCAGCTGAGCTGCACGATTCCTGCCTGTCATCTGCTTGACAATTGCCAGCTGTGCTGCGTAATTCCTGCCTGCTCAGCTGCTTGATTATTGCCAGCTGAGCAGCATGATTCCTCACAGCTGAGTTCCATGATTATTGCCTGCTGACTGTTTGATTCGTGCCTACTCAGCTCTTTGTTTATTGCCTCCAGAGGCACATGATCAGTGTATGATAGCAAACATGATCAGTGCATGATCAGTCACATGATCAGCGCCATTAAGTCACGTGATCACTACATGATAGTCATGTGATCAGTCCATGCTCAGTCACGGTATCAGTGCATGATCAGCCACGTGATCAGTGCATGATCAGCCACGTGATCAGTTCATGATAGCCACGTGATCAGTGCATGATCAGTCACGTGATCAGTGCATGATCAGGCACGTGATCAGTGCATGATCAGTCACGTGATCAGTGCATGATCAGTCACGTGATCAGTGCATGATCAGTCACGTGATCAGTGCATGATCAGCCACGTGATCAGTGCATGATCAGCCACGTGATCAGTGCATGATCAGCCACGTGATCAGTGCATGATCAGTCACGTGATCAGTGCATGATAGCTACGTGATCAGTGCATGATCAGCCACGTGATCAGTGCATGATAGCCACGTGATCAGTGCATGATCAGTCACGTGATCAGTGCATGATCAGTCACGTGATCAGTGCATGATCAGTCACGTGATCAGTGCATGATCAATCACGTGATCAGTGCATGATCAGTCACGTGATCAGTGCATGATAGCTACGTGATCAGTGCATGATCAGCCACGTGATCAGTGCATGATAGCCACGTGATCAGTGCATGATAGCCACGTGATCAGTGCATGATCAGTCACGTGATCAGTGCATGATCAGCCACGTGATCAGTGCATGATAGCCACGTGATCAGTGCATGATCAGCCACGTGATCAGTGCATGATAGCCACGTGATCAGTGCATGATCAGTCACGTGATCAGTGCATGATCAGTCACGTGATCAGTGCATGATCATTTACGTGATCAGTGCATGATCAGTCACGTGACCAGTATATGGTAGCTACGTGATCATTGCATGACAGCCACGTGATCAGTGCATGATAGCCACGTGATCAGTGCATGATCAGTTACGTGATCAGTGTATGATCAGCCACGTGATCAGTGCATGAGTGCCACGTGATCAGTGCATGATAGTCACGTGACAGTGTGTGATCAGCCACGTGATCAGTGCATGATCAGCCACGTGATCAGTGCATGATAGCCACGTGATCAGTGCATGATCAGTTACGTGAGCAGTGTATGATCAGCCACGTGATCAGTGCATGGTCAGACACGTGATCAGTGTATGATCAGCCACGTGATCAGTGCATGATATCCACGTGATCAGTGCATGATCAGTCACGTGATCAGTGCATGATCAGCCACGTGATCAGTGCATGATCAGTCACGTGATCAGTGCATGATCAATTACGTGATCAGTGCATGATCAGTCACGTGACCAGTACATGGTAGCTACGTGATCATTGCATGATCAGCCACGTGATCAGTGCATGATAGCCACGTGATCAGTGCATGATCAGTCACATGATCAGTGCATGATCATCCACGTGATCAGTGCATGATCAGTCATGTGATCAGTGCATGATATAGACGTGATCAGTGCATGATCAGTCACGTGATCAGTGCATGATCAGCCACGTGATCAGTGCATGATAGCCAGTGATCAGTGCATGATAGCCAGTGATCAGTGCATGATCAGTCACGTGATCAGTGCATGATCAGCCACGTGATCAGTGCATGATAGCCACTGATCAGTGCATGATCAGCCACGTGATCAGTGCATGATCAGCCACGTGATCAGTGCATGATAGCCACGTGATCAGTGCATGATCAGTCACGTGATCAGTGCATGATCAGCCACGTGATCAGTGCATGATCAGCCACGTGATCAGTGCATGATCAGTCACGTGACCAGTGCATGGTAGCTACGTGATCATTGCATGATCAGCCACGTGATCAGTGCATGATAGCCACGTGATCAGTGCATGATCAGTCACGTGATCAGTGCATGATCAGCCACGTGATCAGTGCATGATGCCACGTGATCAGTGCATGATCAGTCACGTGACAGTGCATGATCAGCCACGTGATCAGTGCATGATCAGCCACGTGATCAGTGCATGATAGCCACGTGATCAGTGCATGATCAGTCACGTGATCAGTGCATGATCAGCCACGTGATCAGTGCATGATAGCCACGTGATCAGTGCATGATCAGTCACGTGATCAGTGCATGATCAGTCACGTGATCAGTGCATGATCAGCCACGTGATCAGTGCATGATCAGTCACGTGATCAGTGCATGATCAGTCACGTGATCAGTGCATGATCAGCCACGTGATCAGTGCATGATCAGTCATGTGTCAGTGCATGATAGCCTGTGATCAGTGCATGATCAGTCACGTGATCAGTGCATGATCAGCCACGTGATCAGTGCATGATAGCCACGTGATCAGTGCATGATCAGCCACGTGATCAGTGCATGATCAGCCACGTGATCAGTGCATGATCAGCCACGTGATCAGTGCATGATCAACACGTGATCAGTGCATGATCAGCCACGTGATCAGTGCATGATATCCAAGTGATCAGTGCATGATCAATCACGTGATCAGTGTATGATCAGCCACGTGAACAGTGCATGCTCAGTCACGTGATCAGGGCCTGCTGAGCTGCGTGATTACTGTCTGCTCATCTGCTTGACAATTGCCAGCTGAGCTGCACGATTCCTGCCTGTCATCTGCTTGACAATTGCCAGCTGTGCTGCGTAATTCCTGCCTGCTCAGCTGCTTGATTATTGCCAGCTGAGCAGCATGATTCCTCACAGCTGAGTTCCATGATTATTGCCTGCTGACTGTTTGATTCGTGCCTACTCAGCTCTTTGTTTATTGCCTCCAGAGGCACATGATCAGTGTATGATAGCAAACATGATCAGCGCATGATCAGTCACATGATCAGCGCCATTAAGTCACGTGATCACTACATGATAGTCATGTGATCAGTCCATGCTCAGTCACGGTATCAGTGCATGATCAGCCACGTGATCAGTGCATGATAGCCACGTGATCAGTGCATGATCAGCCACGTGATCAGTGCATGATAGTCACGTGATCAGTGCATGATCAGCCACGTGATCAGTGCATGATCAGCCACGTGATCAGTGCATGATCAGTCACGTGATCAGTGCATGATAGTCACGTGATCAGTGTATGATCAGCCACGTGATCAGTGCATGATAGCCACGTGATCAGTGCATGATCAGTCACGTGATCAGTGCATGATCAGTCACGTGACAGTACATGGTAGCTACGTGATCAGTGCATGATCAGCCACGTGAGTAGTGCATGATAGCCACGTGATCAGTGCATGATCAGTCACGTGATCAGTGCATGATCAGTCACGTGATCAGTGCATGATCAGCCACGTGATCAGTGCATGATCAGCCACGTGATCAGTGCATGATAGCCACGTGATCAGTGCATGATCAGTCACGTGATCAGTGCATGATCAGTCACGTGATCAGTGCATGATAGCCACGTGATCAGTGCATGATCAGCCACGTGATCAGTGCATGATAGCCACGTGATCAGTGCATGATCAGTCACGTGATCAGTGCATGATCAGCCACGTGATCAGTGCATGATCAGCCACGTGATCAGTGCATGATAGCCACGTGATCAGTGCATGATCAGTCACGTGATCAGTGCATGATCAGTCACGTGATCAGTGCATGATCAGTCACGTGATCAGTGCATGATCAGTTACGTGATCAGTGCATGATCAGTCACGTGATCAGTGCATGATAGCTACGTGATCATTGCATGATCAGCCACGTGATCAGTGCATGATAGCCACGTGATCAGTGCATGATAGCCACGTGATCAGTGCATGATCAGTCACGTGATCGTGTGTGATCAGCCACGTGATCAGTGCATGATATCCACGTGATCAGTGCATGATAGCCACGTGATCAGTGCATGATCAGCCACGTGATCAGTGCATGATCAGTCACGTGATCATGTGTGATCAGCCACGTGATCAGTGCATGATCAGCCACGTGATCAGTGCATGATCAATTACGTGATCAGTGCATGATCAGTCACGTGATCAGTGCATGATAGCTACGTGATCAGTGCATGATCAGCCACGTGATCAGTGCATGATAGCCACGTGATCAGTGCATGATCAGTCACGTGATCAGTGCATGATCAGTCACGTGATCAGTGCATGATCAGCCACGTGATCAGTGCATGATCAGTCACGTGACCAGTATATGGTAGCTACGTGATCATTGCATGATCAGCCACGTGATCAGTGCATGATAGCCACGTGATCAGTGCATGATCAGTCACGTGATCAGTGCATGATCAGCCACGTGATCAGTGCATGATATCCACGTGATCAGTGCATGATCAGTCACGTGACCAGTACATGGTAGCTACGTGATCAGTGCATGATCAGCCACGTGATCAGTGCATGATAGCCACGTGATCAGTGCATGATCAGTCACATGATCAGTGCATGATCATCCACGTGATCAGTGCATGATCAGTCATGTGATCAGTGCATGATATAGACGTGATCAGTGCATGATCAGTCACGTGATCAGTGCATGATCAGCCACGTGATCAGTGCATGATAGCCAGTGATGAGTGCATGATAGCCAGTGATCAGTGCATGATCAGTCACGTGATCAGTGCATGATCAGCCACGTGATCAGTGCATGATCAGCCACGTGATCAGTGCATGATCAGCCACGTGATCAGTGCATGATCAGTTACGTGAGCAGTGTATGATCAGCCACGTGATCAGTGCATGGTCAGACACGTGAACAGTGTATGATCAGCCACGTGATCAGTGCATGATAGCCACGTGATCAGTGCATGATCAGTCACGTGATCAGTGTATGATCAGCCACGTGAACAGTGCATGCTCAGTCACGTGATCAGGGCCTGCTGAGCTGCGTGATTACTGTCTGCTCATCTGCTTGACAATTGCCAGCTGAGCTGCACGATTCCTGCCTGTCATCTGCTTGACAATTGCCAGCTGTGCTGCGTAATTCCTGCCTGCTCAGCTGCTTGATTATTGCCAGCTGAGCAGCATGATTCCTCACACCTGAGTTCCATGATTATTGCCTGCTGACTGTTTGATTCGTGCCTACTCAGCTCTTTGTTTATTGCCTCCAGAGGCACATGATCAGTGTATGATAGCAAACATGATCAGCGCATGATCAGTCACATGATCAGCGCCATTAAGTCACGTGATCACTACATGATAGTCATGTGATCAGTCCATGCTCAGTCACGGTATCAGTGCATGATCAGCCACGTGATCAGTGCATGATCAGCCACGTGATCAGTTCATGATAGCCACGTGATCAGTGCATGATCAGTCACGTGATCAGTGCATGATCAGGCACGTGATCAGTGCATGATCAGCCACGTGATCAGTGCATGATAGCCACGTGATCAGTGCATGATCAGTCACCTGATGGGTGTATGATCAGTCACGTGACCAGTACATGGTAGCTACATGATCATTGCATGATCAGCCACGTGAGTAGTGCATGATAGCCACGTGATCAGTGCATGATCAGTCACGTGATCAGTGCATGATCAGTCACGTGAACAGTGCATGATCAGTCACGTGATCAGTGCATGATCAGCCACGTGATCAGTGCATGATCAGTCACGTGATCAGTGCATGATCAGCCACGTGATCAGTGCATGATCAGTCACGTGATCAGTGCATGATATAGACGTGATCAGTGCATGATCAGTCACGTGATCAGTGCATGATAGCCACGTGATCAGTGCATGATCAGTCACGTGATCAGTGCATGATCAGTCACGTGACCAGTACATGGTAGCTACGTGATCAGTGCATGATCAGCCACGTGATCAGTGCATGATAGCCACGTGATCAGTGCATGATAGTCACGTGATCAGTGCATGATCAGTCACGTGATCAGTGCATGATCAGCCACGTGATCAGTGCATGATCAGCCACGTGATCAGTGCATGATAGCCACGTGATCAGTGCATGATCAGTCACGTGATCAGTGCATGATCAGTCACGTGATCAGTGCATGATCAGCCACGTGATCAGTGCATGATAGCCACGTGATCAGTGCATGATCAGTCACGTGATCAGTGCATGATCAGTCACTGACCAGTACATGGTAGCTACGTGATCAGTGCATGATCAGCCACGTGATCAGTGCATGATAGCCACGTGATCAGTGCATGATCAGTCACGTGATCAGTGCATGATCAGTCATGTGATCAGTGCATGATCAGGCACGTGATCAGTGCATGATCAGCCACGTGATCAGTGCATGATAGCCACGTGATCAGTGCATGATCAGTCACGTGATCAGTGCATGATCAGTCACGTGATCAGTGCATGATCAGCCACGTGATCAGTGCATGATCAGCCACGTGATCAGTGCATGATCAATTACGTGATCAGTGCATGATCAGTCACGTGACCAGTGCATGGTAGCTACGTGATCAGTGCATGATCAGCCACGTGATCAGTGCATGATAGCCACGTGATCAGTGCATGATCAGTCACGTGATCAGTGCATGATCAGTCACGTGATCAGTGCATGATCAGCCACGTGATCAGTGCATGATCAGTCACGTGATCAGTGCATGGTAGCTACGTGATCAGTGCATGATCAGCCACGTGATCAGTGCATGATAGCCACGTGATCAGTGCATGATCAGTCACGTGATCAGTGCATGATCAGCCACGTGATCAGTGCATGATGCCACGTGATCAGTGCATGATCAGTCACGTGACAGTGCATGATCAGCCACGTGATCAGTGCATGATCAGCCACGTGATCAGTGCATGATAGCCACGTGATCAGTGCATGATCAGTCACGTGATCAGTGCATGATCAGCCACGTGATCAGTGCATGATAGCCACGTGATCAGTGCATGATCAGTCACGTGATCAGTGCATGATCAGTCACGTGATCAGTGCATGATCAGCCACGTGATCAGTGCATGATCAGCCACGTGATCAGTGCATGATCAGCCACGTGATCAGTGCATGATCAGCCACGTGATCAGTGCATGATCAGTCATGTAGTCAGTGCATGATCAGCCTGTGATCAGTGCATGATCAGTCACGTGATCAGTGTATGATCAGCCACGTGATCAGTGCATGATAGCCACGTGATCAGTGCATGATCATTCACGTGATCAGTGTATGATCAGCCACGTGAACAGTGCATGCTCAGTCACGTGATCAGGGCCTGCTGAGCTGCGTGATTACTGTCTGCTCATCTGCTTGACAATTGCCAGCTGAGCTGCACGATTCCTGCCTGTCATCTGCTTGACAATTGCCAGCTGTGCTGCGTAATTCCTGCCTGCTCAGCTGCTTGATTATTGCCAGCTGAGCAGCATGATTCCTCACAGCTGAGTTCCATGATTATTGCCTGCTGACTGTTTGATTCGTGCCTACTCAGCTCTTTGTTTATTGCCTCCAGAGGCACATGATCAGTGTATGATAGCAAACATGATCAGTGCATGATCAGTCACATGATCAGCGCCATTAAGTCACGTGATCACTACATGATAGTCATGTGATCAGTCCATGCTCAGTCACGGTATCAGTGCATGATCAGCCACGTGATCAGTGCATGATCTGTCACATGATTAGTGTATGATCATCCACGTGATCAGTGCATGGGCAGTCATGTGATCAGTGCATGATATAGACGTGATCAGTGCATGATCAGTCTCGTGATCAGTGCATGATAGCCACGTGATCAGTGCATGATCAGTCACCTGATGGGTGTATGATCATTCACGTGACCTGTACATGGTAGCTACATGATCATTGCATGATCAGCCACGTGAGTAGTGCATGATAGCCACGTGATCAGTGCATGATCAGTCACGTGATCAGTGCATGATCAGTCATGTGATCAGTGCATGATCAGGCACGTGATCAGTGCATGATCAGCCACGTGATCAGTGCATGATAGCCACGTGATCAGTGCATGATCAGTCACGTGATCAGTGCATGATCAGTCACGTGATCAGTGCATGATCAGCCACGTGATCAGTGCATGATCAGTCACGTGATCAGTATATGTAGCTACGTGATCAGTGCATGACAGCCACGTGATCAGTGCATGATAGCCACGTGATCAGTGCATGATCAGTTACGTGATCAGTGTATGATCAGCCACGTGATCAGTGCATGATGCCACGTGATCAGTGCATGATAGTCACGTGATCAGTGCATGATCAGCCACGTGATCAGTGCATGATCAGCCACGTGATCAGTGCATGATAGCCACGTGATCAGTGCATGATCAGTTACGTGATCAGTGCATGATCAGCCACGTGATCAGTGCATGATCAGTCACGTGATCAGTGTATGATCAGCCACGTGATCAGTGCATGATAGCCACGTGATCAGTGCATGATCAGTCACGTGATCAGTGCATGATCAGTCACGTGACCAGTGCATGATAGCTACGTGATCAGTGCATGATCAGCCACGTGATCAGTGCATGATAGCCACGTGATCAGTGCATGATCAGTCACGTGATCAGTGCATGATCAGTCACGTGATCAGTGCATGATCAGTCACGTGATCAGTGCATGATCAGCCACGTGATCAGTGCATGATCAGTCACGTGATCAGTGCATGATCAGCCACGTGATCAGTGCATGATCAGTCACGTGATCAGTGCATGATATAGACGTGATCAGTGCATGATCAGTCACGTGATCAGTGCATGATAGCCACGTGATCAGTGCATGATCAGTCACTGATCAGTGTATGATCAGTCACGTGATCAGTGCATGGTAGCTACATGATCAGTGCATGATCAGCCACGTGATAGTGCATGATAGCCACGTGATCAGTGCATGATAGTCATGTGATCAGTGCATGATCAGTCACGTATCAGTGCATGATCAGCCACGTGATCAGTGCATGATCAGCCACGTGATCAGTGCATGATAGCTACGTGATCAGTGCATGATCAGTCACGTGATCAGTGCATGATCAGGCACGTGATCAGTGCATGATCAGCCACGTGATCAGTGCATGATAGCCACGTGATCAGTGCATGATCAGTCACGTGATCAGTGCATGATCAGTCACGTGACCAGTACATGGTAGCTACATGATCATTGCATGATCAGCCACGTGATAGTGCATGATAGCCACGTGATCAGTGCATGATCAGTCACGTGATCAGTGCATGATCAGTCATGTGATCAGTGCATGATCAGCCACGTGATCAGTGCATGATCAGCCACGTGATCAGTGCATGATAGCCACGTGATCAGTGCATGATCAGTCACGTGATCAGTGCATGATCAGCCACGTGATCAGTGCATGATCAGCCACGTGATCAGTGCATGATCAGTCACGTGATCAGTGCATGATCAGTCACGTGACCAGTACATGGTAGCTACGTGATCATTGCATGATCAGCCACGTGATCAGTGCATGATAGCCACGTGATCAGTGCATGATCAGTCACGTGATCAGTGCATGATCAGTCACGTGATCAGTGCATGATCAGTCACGTGATCAGTGCATGATCAATCACGTGATCAGTGCATGATCAGTCACGTGATCAGTGCATGATAGCCACGTGATCAGTGCATGATCAGCCACGTGATCAGTGCATGATAGCCACGTGATCAGTGCATGATAGCCACGTGATCAGTGCATGATCAGTCACGTGATCAGTGCATGATCAGCCACGTGATCAGTGCATGATAGCCACGTGATCAGTGCATGATCAGCCACGTGATCAGTGCATGATAGCCACGTGATCAGTGCATGATCAGTCACGTGATCAGTGCATGATCAGTCACGTGAACAGTGCATGATCATTTACGTGATCTGTGCATGATCAGTCACGTGACCAGTATATGGTAGCTACGTGATCATTCCATGACGAGCCACGTGAGCAGTGCATGATAGCCACGTGATGTGTGCATGATGAGTTACGTGAGCAGAGTATGATCAGCCACGTGATCAGTGCATGAGTGCCACGTGATCAGTGCATGATATGTCACGTGACAGGTGTGTGATCAGCCACGTGAACAGTGCATGTTCAGCCACGTGATCAGTGCATGATAGCCACGTGATCAGTGCATGATCAGTTACGTGAGCAGTGTATGATCAGCCACGTGATCAGTGCATGGTCAGACACGTGAACAGTGTATGATCAGCCACGTGATCAGTGCATGATATCCAAGTGATCAGTGCATGATCATCACGTGATCAGTGTATGATCAGCCACGTGAACAGTGCATGCTCAGTCACGTGATCAGGGCCTGCTGAGCTGCGTGATTACTGTCTGCTCATCTGCTTGACAATTGCCAGCTGAGCTGCACGATTCCTGCCTGTCATCTGCTTGACAATTGCCAGCTGTGCTGCGTAATTCCTGCCTGCTCAGCTGCTTGATTATTGCCAGCTGAGCAGCATGATTCCTCACAGCTGAGTTCCATGATTATTGCCTGCTGACTGTATGATTCGTGCCTACTCAGCTCTTTGTTTATTGCCTCCAGAGGCACATGATCAGTGTATGATAGCAAACATGATCAGTGCATGATCAGTCACATGATCAGCGCCATTAAGTCACGTGATCACTACATGATAGTCATGTGATCAGTCCATGCTCAGTCACGGTATCAGTGCATGATCAGCCACGTGATCAGTGCATGATCAGCCACGTGATCAGTTCATGATAGCCACGTGATCAGTGCATGATCAGTCACGTGATCAGTGCATGATCAGGCACGTGATCAGTGCATGATCAGTCACGTGATCAGTGCATGATAGCCACGTGATCAGTGCATGATCAGCCACGTGATCAGTGCATGATAGCCACGTGATCAGTGCATGATCAGTCACGTGATCAGTGCATGATCAGCCACGTGATCAGTGCATGATCAGCCACGTGATCAGTGCATGATCAGTCACGTGATCAGTGCATGATCAGTCACGTGACCAGTACATGGTAGCTACGTGATCATTGCATGATCAGCCACGTGAGCAGTGCATGATAGCCACGTGATCAGTGCATGATCAGTCACATGATCAGTGCATGATCATCCACGTGATCAGTGCATGATCAGTCACGTGATCAGTGCATGATATAGACGTGATCAGTGCATGATCAGTCACGTGATCAGTGCATGATCAGCCACGTGATCAGTGCATGATAGCCAGTGATCAGTGCATGATAGCCAGTGATCAGTGCATGATCAGTCACGTGATCAGTGCATGATCAGCCACGTGATCAGTGCATGATAGCCACGTGATCAGTGCATGATCAGCCACGTGATCAGTGCATGATCAGTTACGTGAGCAGTGCATGATCAGCCACGTGATCAGTGCATGGTCAGACACGTGAACAGTGTATGATCAGCCACGTGATCAGTGCATGATAGCCACGTGATCAGTGCATGATCAGTCACGTGATCAGTGTATGATCAGCCACGTGAACAGTGCATGCTCAGTCACGTGATCTGGGCCTGCTGAGCTGCGTGATTACTGTCTGCTCATCTGCTTGACAATTGCCAGCTGAGCTGCATTTCCTGCCTGTCATCTGCTTGACAATTGCCAGCTGTGCTGCGTAATTCCTGCCTGCTCAGCTGCTTGATTATTGCCAGCTGAGCAGCATGATTCCTCACACCTGAGTTCCATGATTATTGCCTGCTGACTGTTTGATTCGTGCCTACTCAGCTCTTTGTTTATTGCCTCCAGAGGCACATGATCAGTGTATGATAGCAAACATGATCAGCGCATGATCAGTCACATGATCAGCGCCATTAAGTCACGTGATCACTACATGATAGTCATGTGATCAGTCCATGCTCAGTCACGGTATCAGTGCATGATCAGCCACGTGATCAGTGCATGATCAGCCACGTGATCAGTTCATGATAGCCATGTGATCAGTGCATGATTTGTCACGTGATCAGTGCATGACCAGGCACGTGATCAGTGCATGATCAGCCACGTGATCAGTGCATGATAGCCACGTGATCAGTGCATGATCAGTCACCTGATGGGTGTATGATCAGTCACGTGACCAGTACATGGTAGCTACATGATCATTGCATGATCAGCCACGTGAGTAGTGCATGATAGCCACGTGATCAGTGCATGATCAGTCACGTGATCAGTGCATGATCAGTCACGTGATCAGTGCATGATCAGTCACGTGATCAGTGCATGATCAGCCACGTGATCAGTGCATGATCAGTCACGTGATCAGTGCATGATCATCCACGTGATCAGTGCATGATCAGTCATGTGATCAGTGCATGATATAGACGTGATCAGTGCATGATCAGTCACGTGATCAGTGCATGATAGCCACGTGATCAGTGCATGATCAGTCACGTGATCAGTGCATGATCAGTCACGTGACCAGTACATGGTAGCTACATGATCATTGCATGATCAGCCACGTGATCAGTGCATGATAGCCACGTGATCAGTGCATGATCAGTCACGTGATCAGTGCATGATCAGTCACGTGATCAGTGCATGATCAGCCACGTGATCAGTGCATGATCAGCCACGTGATCAGTGCATGATAGCCACGTGATCAGTGCATGATCAGTCACGTGATCAGTGCATGATCAGTCACGTGATCAGTGCATGATCAGCCACGTGATCAGTGCATGATAGCCACGTGATCAGTGCATGATCAGTCACGTGATCAGTGCATGATCAGTCACGTGACCAGTACATGGTAGCTACGTGATCATTGCATGATCAGCCACGTGATAGTGCATGATAGCCACGTGATCAGTGCATGATCAGTCACGTGATCAGTGCATGATCAGTCACGTGATCAGTGCATGATCAGTCACGTGATCAGTGCATGATCAGCCACGTGATCAGTGCATGATAGCCACGTGATCAGTGCATGATCAGTCACGTGATCAGTGCATGATCAGTCACGTGATCAGTGCATGATCAGCCACGTGATCAGTGCATGATCAGCCACGTGATCAGTGCATGATCAGTCACGTGATCAGTGCATGATCAGCCACGTGATCAGTGCATGATCAGCCACGTGATCAGTGCATGATCAGCCACGTGATCAGTGCATGATCAGCCACGTGATCAGTGCATGATCAGTCATGTAGTCAGTGCATGATCAGCCTGTGATCAGTGCATGATCAGTCACGTGATCAGTGTATGATCAGCCACGTGATCAGTGCATGATAGCCACGTGATCAGTGCATGATCAGTCACGTGATCAGTGTATGATCAGCCACGTGAACAGTGCATGCTCAGTCACGTGATCTGGGCCTGCTGAGCTGCGTGATTACTGTCTGCTCATCTGCTTGACAATTGCCAGCTGAGCTGCACGATTCCTGCCTGTCATCTGCTTGACAATTGCCAGCTGTGCTGCGTAATTCCTGCCTGCTCAGCTGCTTGATTATTGCCAGCTGAGCAGCATGATTCCTCACACCTGAGTTCCATGATTATTGCCTGCTGACTGTTTGATTCGTGCCTACTCAGCTCTTTGTTTATTGCCTCCAGAGGCACATGATCAGTGTATGATAGCAAACATGATCAGCGCATGATCAGTCACATGATCAGCGCCATTAAGTCACGTGATCACTACATGATAGTCATGTGATCAGTCCATGCTCAGTCACGGTATCAGTGCATGATCAGCCACGTGATCAGTGCATGATCTGTCACATGATTAGTGTATGATCATCCACGTGATCAGTGCATGGGCAGTCATGTGATCAGTGCATGATATAGACGTGATCAGTGCATGATCAGTCACGTGATCAGTGCATGATAGCCACGTGATCAGTGCATGATCAGTCACCTGATGGGTGTATGATCATTCACGTGACCTGTACATGGTAGCTACATGATCATTGCATGATCAGCCACGTGAGTAGTGCATGATAGCCACGTGATCAGTGCATGATCAGTCACGTGATCAGTGCATGATCAGTCATGTGATCAGTGCATGATCAGGCACGTGATCAGTGCATGATCAGCCACGTGATCAGTGCATGATAGCCACGTGATCAGTGCATGATCAGTCACGTGATCAGTGCATGATCAGTCACGTGATCAGTGCATGATCAGCCACGTGATCAGTGCATGATCAGTCACGTGATCAGTATATGTAGCTACGTGATCAGTGCATGACAGCCACGTGATCAGTGCATGATAGCCACGTGATCAGTGCATGATCAGTTACGTGATCAGTGCATGATCAGCCACGTGATCAGTGCATGATGCCACGTGATCAGTGCATGATAGTCACGTGATCAGTGCATGATCAGCCACGTGATCAGTGCATGATCAGCCACGTGATCAGTGCATGATAGCCACGTGATCAGTGCATGATCAGTCACGTGATCAGTGCATGATCAGCCACGTGATCAGTGCATGATCAGTCACGTGATCAGTGCATGATCAGCCACGTGATCAGTGCATGATAGCCACGTGATCAGTGCATGATCAGTCACGTGATCAGTGCATGATCAGTCACGTGACCAGTGCATGGTAGCTACGTGATCAGTGCATGATCAGCCACGTGATCAGTGCATGATAGCCACGTGATCAGTGCATGATCAGTCACGTGATCAGTGCATGATCAGTCACGTGATCAGTGCATGATCAGTCACGTGATCAGTGCATGATCAGCCACGTGATCAGTGCATGATCAGTCACGTGATCAGTGCATGATCAGCCACGTGATCAGTGCATGATCAGTCACGTGATCAGTGCATGATATAGACGTGATCAGTGCATGATCAGTCACGTGATCAGTGCATGATAGCCACGTGATCAGTGCATGATCAGTCACTGATCAGTGCATGATCAGTCACGTGACCAGTACATGGTAGCTACATGATCATTGCATGATCAGCCACGTGATAGTGCATGATAGCCACGTGATCAGTGCATGATAGTCATGTGATCAGTGCATGATCAGTCACGTATCAGTGCATGATCAGCCACGTGATCAGTGCATGATCAGCCACGTGATCAGTGCATGATAGCCACGTGATCAGTGCATGATCAGTCACGTGATCAGTGCATGATCAGGCACGTGATCAGTGCATGATCAGCCACGTGATCAGTGCATGATAGCCACGTGATCAGTGCATGATCAGTCACGTGATCAGTGCATGATCAGTCACGTGACACATGGTAGCTACATGATCAGTGCATGATCAGCCACGTGATAGTGCATGATAGCCACGTGATCAGTGCATGATCAGTCACGTGATCAGTGCATGATCAGTCATGTGATCAGTGCATGATCAGGCACGTGATCAGTGCATGATCAGCCACGTGATCAGTGCATGATAGCCACGTGATCAGTGCATGATCAGTCACGTGATCAGTGCATGATCAGCCACGTGATCAGTGCATGATCAGCCACGTGATCAGTGCATGATCAGTCACGTGATCAGTGCATGATCAGTCACGTGACCAGTACATGGTAGCTACGTGATCATTGCATGATCAGCCACGTGAGCAGTGCATGATAGCCACGTGATCAGTGCATGATCAGTCACGTGATCAGTGCATGATCAGTCACGTGATCAGTGCATGATCAGTCACGTGATCAGTGCATGATCAATCACGTGATCAGTGCATGATCAGTCACGTGATCAGTGCATGATAGCTACGTGATCAGTGCATGATCAGCCACGTGATCAGTGCATGATAGCCACGTGATCAGTGCATGATAGCCACGTGATCAGTGCATGATCAGTCACGTGATCAGTGCATGATCAGCCACGTGATCAGTGCATGATAGCCACGTGATCAGTGCATGATCAGCCACGTGATCAGTGCATGATAGCCACGTGATCAGTGCATGATCAGTCACGTGATCAGTACATGATCAGTCACGTGAACAGTGCATGATCATTTACGTGATCTGTGCATGATCAGTCACGTGACCAGTATGTGGTAGCTATGTGATCATTCCATGACGAGCCACGTGAGCAGTGCATGATAGCCACGTGATGTGTGCATGATGAGTTACGTGAGCAGAGTATGATCAGCCACGTGATCAGTGCATGAGTGCCACGTGATCAGTGCATGATATGTCACGTGACAGGTGTGTGATCAGCCACGTGAACAGTGCATGTTCAGCCACGTGATCAGTGCATGATAGCCACGTGATCAGTGCATGATCAGTTACGTGAGCAGTGTATGATCAGCCACGTGATCAGTGCATGGTCAGACACGTGAACAGTGTATGATCAGCCACGTGATCAGTGCATGATATCCAAGTGATCAGTGCATGATCATCACGTGATCAGTGTATGATCAGCCACGTGAACAGTGCATGCTCAGTCACGTGATCAGGGCCTGCTGAGCTGCGTGATTACTGTCTGCTCATCTGCTTGACAATTGCCAGCTGAGCTGCACGATTCCTGCCTGTCATCTGCTTGACAATTGCCAGCTGTGCTGCGTAATTCCTGCCTGCTCAGCTGCTTGATTATTGCCAGCTGAGCAGCATGATTCCTCACAGCTGAGTTCCATGATTATTGCCTGCTGACTGTTTGATTCGTGCCTACTCAGCTCTTTGTTTATTGCCTCCAGAGGCACATGATCAGTGTATGATAGCAAACATGATCAGTGCATGATCAGTCACATGATCAGCGCCATTAAGTCACGTGATCACTACATGATAGTCATGTGATCAGTCCATGCTCAGTCACGGTATCAGTGCATGATCAGCCACGTGATCAGTGCATGATCAGCCAGGTGATCAGTTCATGATAGCCATGTGATCAGTGCATGATCAGTCACGTGATCAGTGCATGATCAGGCACGTGATCAGTGCATGATCAGTCACGTGATCAGTGCATGATAGCTACGTGATCAGTGCATGATCAGCCACGTGATCAGTGCATGATAGCCACGTGATCAGTGCATGATCAGTCACGTGATCAGTGCATGATCACCACGTGATCAGTGCATGATAAGCCACGTGATCAGTGCATGATCAATTACGTGATCAGTGCATGATCAGTCACGTGACCAGTACATGGTAGCTACGTGATCATTGCATGATCAGCCACGTGAGCAGTGCATGATAGCCACGTGATCAGTGCATGATCAGTCACATGATCAGTGCATGATCATCCGTGATCAGTGCATGATCAGTCACGTGATCAGTGCATGATATAGACGTGATCAGTGCATGATCAGTCACGTGATCAGTGCATGATCAGCCACGTGATCAGTGCATGATAGCCAGTGATGAGTGCATGATAGCCAGTGATCAGTGCATGATCAGTCACGTGATCAGTGCATGATCAGCCACGTGATCAGTGCATGATCAGCCACGTGATCAGTGCATGATCAGCCACGTGATCAGTGCATGATCAGTTACGTGAGCAGTGTATGATCAGCCACGTGATCAGTGCATGGTCAGACACGTGAACAGTGTATGATCAGCCACGTGATCAGTGCATGATAGCCACGTGATCAGTGCATGATCAGTCACGTGATCAGTGTATGATCAGCCACGTGAACAGTGCATGCTCAGTCACGTGATCTGGGCCTGCTGAGCTGCGTGATTACTGTCTGCTCATCTGCTTGACAATTGCCAGCTGAGCTGCATTTCCTGCCTGTCATCTGCTTGACAATTGCCAGCTGTGCTGCGTAATTCCTGCCTGCTCAGCTGCTTGATTATTGCCAGCTGAGCAGCATGATTCCTCACACCTGAGTTCCATGATTATTGCCTGCTGACTGTTTGATTCGTGCCTACTCAGCTCTTTGTTTATTGCCTCCAGAGGCACATGATCAGTGTATGATAGCAAACATGATCAGCGCATGATCAGTCACATGATCAGCGCCATTAAGTCACGTGATCACTACATGATAGTCATGTGATCAGTCCATGCTCAGTCACGGTATCAGTGCATGATCAGCCACGTGATCAGTGCATGATCAGCCACGTGATCAGTGCATGATAGCCACGTGATCAGTGCATGATCAGTCACGTGATCAGTGCATGATCAGGCACGTGATCAGTGCATGATCAGCCACGTGATCAGTGCATGATAGCCACGTGATCAGTGCATGATCAGTCACCTGATGGGTGTATGATCAGTCACGTGACCAGTACATGGTAGCTACATGATCATTGCATGATCAGCCACGTGAGTAGTGCATGATAGCCACGTGATCAGTGCATGATCAGTCACGTGATCAGTGCATGATCAGTCACGTGAACAGTGCATGATAAGTCACGTGATCAGTGCATGATCAGCCACGTGATCAGTGCATGATCAGTCACGTGATCAGTGCATGATCAGCCACGTGATCAGTGCATGATCAGTCACGTGATCAGTGCATGATATAGACGTGATCAGTGCATGATCAGTCACGTGATCAGTGCATGATAGCCACGTGATCAGTGCATGATCAGTCACTGATCAGTGCATGATCAGTCACGTGATCAGTACATGGTAGCTACGTGATCAGTGCATGATCAGCCACGTGATCAGTGCATGATAGCCACGTGATCAGTGCATGATAGTCACGTGATCAGTGCATGATCAGTCACGTGATCAGTGCATGATCAGCCACGTGATCAGTGCATGATCAGCCACGTGATCAGTGCATGATAGCCACGTGATCAGTGCATGATCAGTCACGTGATCAGTGCATGATCAGTCACGTGATCAGTGCATGATCAGCCACGTGATCAGTGCATGATAGCCACGTGATCAGTGCATGATCAGTCACGTGATCAGTGCATGATCAGTCACGTGACCAGTACATGGTAGCTACGTGATCATTGCATGATCAGCCACGTGATCAGTGCATGATAGCCACGTGATCAGTGCATGATCAGTCACGTGATCAGTGCATGATCAGTCATGTGATCAGTGCATGATCAGGCACGTGATCAGTGCATGATCAGCCACGTGATCAGTGCATGATAGCCACGTGATCAGTGCATGATCAGTCACGTGATCAGTGCATGATCAGTCACGTGATCAGTGCATGATCAGCCACGTGATCAGTGCATGATCAGCCACGTGATCAGTGCATGATCAGTCACGTGATCAGTGCATGATCAGTCACGTGATCAGTGCATGGTAGCTACGTGATCAGTGCATGATCAGCCACGTGATCAGTGCATGATAGCCACGTGATCAGTGCATGATCAGTCACGTGATCAGTGCATGATCAGTCACGTGATCAGTGCATGATCAGTCACGTGATCAGTGCATGATCAATTACGTGATCAGTGCATGATCAGTCACGTGACCAGTACATGGTAGCTACGTGATCATTGCATGATCAGCCACGTGATCAGTGCATGATAGCCACGTGATCAGTGCATGATAGCCACGTGATCAGTGCATGATCAGTCATGTGATACGTGTGTGATCAGCCACGTGATCAGTGCATGATATCCACGTGATCAGTGCATGATAGCCACGTGATCAGTGCATGAGAGCCACGTGATCAGTGCATGATCAGTCACGTGATACATGTGTGATCAGCCACGTGATCAGTGCATGATGAGCCACGTGATCAGTGCATGATCAATTACGTGATCAGTGCATGATCAGTCACGTGACCAGTACATGGTTGCTACGTGATCGTTGCATGATCAGCCACGTGAGCAGTGCATGATAGCCACGTGATCAGTGCATGATCAGTCACGTGATCAGTACATGATCAGTCACGTGAACAGTGCATGATCATTTACGTGATCTGTGCATGATCAGTCACGTGACCAGTATATGGTAGCTACGTGATCATTCCATGACGAGCCACGTGAGCAGTGCATGATAGCCACGTGATGTGTGCATGATGAGTTACGTGAGCAGAGTATGATCAGCCACGTGATCAGTGCATGAGTGCCACGTGATCAGTGCATGATATGTCACGTGACAGGTGTGTGATCAGCCACGTGAACAGTGCATGTTCAGCCACGTGATCAGTGCATGATAGCCACGTGATCAGTGCATGATCAGTTACGTGAGCAGTGTATGATCAGCCACGTGATCAGTGCATGGTCAGACACGTGAACAGTGTATGATCAGCCACGTGATCAGTGCATGATATCCAAGTGATCAGTGCATGATCATCACGTGATCAGTGTATGATCAGCCACGTGAACAGTGCATGCTCAGTCACGTGATCTGGGCCTGCTGAGCTGCGTGATTACTGTCTGCTCATCTGCTTGACAATTGCCAGCTGAGCTGCACGATTCCTGCCTGTCATCTGCTTGACAATTGCCAGCTGTGCTGCGTAATTCCTGCCTGCTCAGCTGCTTGATTATTGCCAGCTGAGCAGCATGATTCCTCACACCTGAGTTCCATGATTATTGCCTGCTGACTGTTTGATTCGTGCCTACTCAGCTCTTTGTTTATTGCCTCCAGAGGCACATGATCAGTGTATGATAGCAAACATGATCAGCGCATGATCAGTCACATGATCAGCGCCATTAAGTCACGTGATCACTACATGATAGTCATGTGATCAGTCCATGCTCAGTCACGGTATCAGTGCATGATCAGCCACGTGATCAGTGCATGATCTGTCACATGATTAGTGTATGATCATCCACGTGATCAGTGCATGGGCAGTCATGTGATCAGTGCATGATATAGACGTGATCAGTGCATGATCAGTCTCGTGATCAGTGCATGATAGCCACGTGATCAGTGCATGATCAGTCACCTGATGGGTGTATGATCATTCACGTGACCTGTACATGGTAGCTACATGATCATTGCATGATCAGCCACGTGAGTAGTGCATGATAGCCACGTGATCAGTGCATGATCAGTCACGTGATCAGTGCATGATCAGTCATGTGATCAGTGCATGATCAGGCACGTGATCAGTGCATGATCAGCCACGTGATCAGTGCATGATAGCCACGTGATCAGTGCATGATCAGTCACGTGATCAGTGCATGATCAGTCACGTGATCAGTGCATGAAGTCACGTGATCAGTGCATGATAGTCATGTGATCAGTGCATGATCAGTCACGTGATCAGTGCATGATCAGCCACGTGATCAGTGCATGATCAGCCACGTGATCAGTGCATGATCAGCCACGTGATCAGTGCATGATCAGTCACGTGATCAGTGCATGATCAGGCACGTGATCAGTGCATGATCAGCCACGTGATCAGTGCATGATAGCCACGTGATCAGTGCATGATCAGTCACGTGATCAGTGCATGATCAGTCACGTGACCAGTACATGGTAGCTACGTGATCATTGCATGATCAGCCACGTGATCAGTGCATGATAGCCACGTGATCAGTGCATGATCAGTCACGTGATCAGTGCATGATCAGTCATGTGATCAGTGCATGATCAGCCACGTGATCAGTGCATGATCAGCCACGTGATCAGTGCATGATAGCCACGTGATCAGTGCATGATCAGTCACGTGATCAGTGCATGATCAGTCACGTGATCAGTGCATGATCAGCCACGTGATCAGTGCATGATCAGCCACGTGATCAGTGCATGATCAATTACGTGATCAGTGCATGATCAGTCACGTGACCAGTACATGGTAGCTACGTGATCATTGCATGATCAGCCACGTGATCAGTGCATGATAGCCACGTGATCAGTGCATGATCAGTCACGTGATCAGTGCATGATCAGTCACGTGATCAGTGCATGATCAGTCACGTGATCAGTGCATGATCAATTACGTGATCAGTGCATGATCAGTCACGTGATCAGTACATGGTAGCTACGTGATCATTGCATGATCAGCCACGTGAGCAGTGCATGATAGCCACGTGATCAGTGCATGATCAGTCACGTGATCAGTGTATGATCATCCACGTGATCAGTGCATGATCAGTCACGTGATCAGTGCATGATATAGACGTGATCAGTGCATGATCAGTCACGTGATCAGTGTATGATCAGCCACGTGATCAGTGCATGATAGCCAGTTGATGAGTGCATGATAGCCAGTGATCAGTGCATGATCAGTCACGTGATCAGTGCATGATCAGCCACGTGATCAGTGCATGATCAGCCACGTGATCAGTGCATGATCAGCCACGTGATCAGTGCATGATCAGTTACGTGAGCAGTGTATGATCAGCCACGTGATCAGTGCATGGTCAGACACGTGAACAGTGTATGATCAGCCACGTGATCAGTGCATGATAGCCACGTGATCAGTGCATGATCAGTCACGTGATCAGTGTATGATCAGCCACGTGAACAGTGCATGCTCAGTCACGTGATCTGGGCCTGCTGAGCTGCGTGATTACTGTCTGCTCATCTGCTTGACAATTGCCAGCTGAGCTGCACGATTCCTGCCTGTCATCTGCTTGACAATTGCCAGCTGTGCTGCGTAATTCCTGCCTGCTCAGCTGCTTGATTATTGCCAGCTGAGCAGCATGATTCCTCACACCTGAGTTCCATGATTATTGCCTGCTGACTGTTTGATTCGTGCCTACTCAGCTCTTTGTTTATTGCCTCCAGAGGCACATGATCAGTGTATGATAGCAAACATGATCAGCGCATGATCAGTCACATGATCAGCGCCATTAAGTCACGTGATCACTACATGATAGTCATGTGATCAGTCCATGCTCAGTCACGGTATCAGTGCATGATCAGCCACGTGATCAGTGCATGATCTGTCACATGATTAGTGTATGATCATCCACGTGATCAGTGCATGGGCAGTCATGTGATCAGTGCATGATATAGACGTGATCAGTGCATGATCAGTCACGTGATCAGTGCATGATAGCCACGTGATCAGTGCATGATCAGTCACCTGATGGGTGTATGATCATTCACGTGACCTGTACATGGTAGCTACATGATCATTGCATGATCAGCCACGTGAGTAGTGCATGATAGCCACGTGATCAGTGCATGATCAGTCACGTGATCAGTGCATGATCAGTCATGTGACCAGTACATGGTAGTTGCGTGATCATGCATGATCAGCCACGTGATCAGTGCATGATCAGCCACGTGATCAGTGCATGATCAGCCACGTGATCAGTGCATGATCAGTCACGTGATCAGTGCATGATCAGTCACGTGATCAGTGCATGATCAGCCACGTGATCAGTGCATGATCAGCCACGTGATCAGTGCAT